>NW_007255969.1:193946-220965 GCF_000164805.1 Carlito syrichta | reverse complement strand
ACTCACCTCAGCCTCCCAAAGGCGCAGGATTACAGGCTGAGCCACCGAACCCGGCTGATAGCTGCCTTTTTTATTGTATGTCTTAAGGGCCCATTAAAATTTTTAAACCAATATCCTTTTATGGTTAGAATCAAGAATGCTTTTTAAATTTTCACATGCTTTTTCAAATGCCTGATCTAAGGTCTAAGTTAAATTGGATCAGAAATGTGTATTTCGGGTAGTATTGTAGCTTAAAAATGAAGGAACAAGCCGGACTCGGTGGCTCAGCCTGTAATCCCGCGCCTTTGGGAGGCTGAGGTGAGTAGATTGCCTGAGCCCACGGGTTCGAGACCCGCCTGGACCGTGAGACCTCATCTCTACAATAAATCAAAAAATCAGCCGGGCGTGGTAGCACATGCCTGTAGTTCCGGCTACTTGGAAGGCTGAGGCAGAAGGATCGCCGGAGCCCAGCGGGTCGAGGCTGCGGTGGCCGGGAGCAGCCACTGCACTCCAGTCTGGGCGACAGAGTGAGAATCCAACTCAAAAAAAAATAAAAAAAAGATGAAGGAACAAACTAATTCAGAGTCCCTCTCTTGGCAGGAAAAACTGGAAAGAGATAAAAAACCAAAGAGGAATGCTAGCATTTATGTGGCAGAGCTCTGTATTTCTCAAGTTACTTAATTACACATTCTACTTTTTCTAACTGAAAAAAGATGCAGAGGGGCCAGGCGCAGTGGCTCACACCTGTAATCCCAGCAGTTTGGGAGGTGGGGGCGAGAGGACTGCCTGAGCCTAAGGGTTTGATACCAGCCAGTGCAGCTTGGCAAGACCTCCACTCTACAATAAATAATTAGCTGAGCGTGATGGTGCACACCTGGAGCCCTAGCTACTTGGAAGGCTGAGGTGGAAGGACTGCCTGAACCCAACAGGTCAGGCCTGTGGTGGCTGTTGCTGCACTCCAGCTTGGGTGAGAGTGAGACTCTAACAAAACAAAACAAAAAGATGCCGAGGCAGGAGAAACACTTGGGTCCTGGAGTTTGAGACCACAGTAAGCTATGGTCATGCCATTGCACACTAGCCTGGTTGACAGAATGAGACTTTATTTTAAAAAAACCCAAAAAGTTAAAGAAGATGCAAACCTAATAAAATGTACAGTTCATGTAAAATCATTAAGTGAGATAAAAGCTACCAGATCAGTTTGACAGTATCTGCTGAACTTTAAATTATTTGTTTTTAATTGACCCAATTCCATATTTTCTTATAGGAATGCTAGTAAGGGTCAAAGTTAGATAAATATGTGAGGGTGTGTGTATCCCTACGTAGAAACAGTCACTGCAGCATTCTTTGTGATGGTGAAGATTATGGAATAGACCTAATATTCATGAGGAGGGAATTATTTAAATTACAGCTCCATCCATACAGAACAAGACTACCGTATTAATTAAATGGCGTGAGATGGACATGCATCAACATGGAAACATACCTGGCATGCTTTTAAAGCTAAAGAAGAACAGATCACGTAACACTTTATATGATCCTCTTTTTACTTAAAAGGCTGTTGGGAAGCAGGTGTTGATAAGTATCACTTGTCTGACCAAGTACATGTCAGTGTCTTCATGGACAGAAGTCAAAGATGCACCAGAATGGGAGCATCTTGCTATTTTGCTTAGAATTCTTCAAATGAGATTTTTAAATTTTTGTACTTTATAAAAAGGACTTTCCAAAAACCATCCATAATGAAGGAAATAATAATTGTGAATCTTTTTGTCTCAAGTATCACAGGTTGTACAGAAATATATAAATTAAGGAAAAGTGAACCAAATGACATTTACATTGGGGCAGTCTTTCATAGTGACAAAACTAGATAGCTAGAAATTAGATAAAAATAAGATTGATGATGACTTTTATCCTACAAAGAATACATATTCTTTTTAAATGTCTCTAGAATTAAAAAAATAATAATTCCCAAGAAGAAAACCTGAGCAGAATTCCATATTCTGTGATTATGATTGCAACAAAGTGGAAATTCCAGAAATGTAAAACAAACTTTTTATTTTATTTATTTATTTATTTATTTATTATTATTATTTTTTTGAGTTGAAGTCTCACTCTGTCGCCCAGACTGGAGTGCAGTGGCCACTCCTGGCCATCGCAGCCTCGACCTGCTGGGCTCCGGCGATCCTTCCCGCCTCAGCCTTCCGAGTAGCTGGAACTACAGGCAGGTGCTACTACGCCTGGCTAATATTTTTTTTTTTTTTGATTTATTGTAGAGATGAGGTCTTGCCAAGTTGCCCAGGCGGGTCTCAAACCCGCAGGCTCAGGCAATCCACTTATCTCAGCCTCCCAAAGGCGCAGGATTACAGGCTGAGCCACTGAGCCCGGCTAAAACCAACTTTTTATGCGTTATTCCACGTGGGTGTCTCTGTTGGCGCTCTTCCTCTTTCCCAAGATACTTTTATACTGTAACCATGGCATTTATATTCCTGAACTGAAGGAAACATTAATCAATTTATACCATTTATTGATGTTTTCTGTAATGCTTTTTGACATAGGTGGAAGATACATTTCGGAAGGGCCAAGAAAAAGACCAAGAGGATCCTGACTCAAAATCTGACATAAAGGGCGAGGATGATGCCATTGAGATGTCAGAGGATTTTGATGGGGAAATGCATGATGGGGAGCTTGAAGAACAAGGTTTGAGATCATCTGTCACTTCATTCCTGTTTTTGAAAACCAAAATATTTTCTCCAGAAAATTACATGTTACCAATAAGGAGCCTCTTACAATCTTTTGAAACAAACCAGTTACTCTGCGTGACTGCAGATGACACGCAGAGCCTCGTGTGCTCTCCCGCTCTGCCGAGGCAGAAGGCCGTAGTCTGCTTCAGAGGTTCCTCTCCTGAGTGCGTTGGGCCGTTGGCTGGGGCTCTGCTTGCCTGGGGTCCTGAAGACGCAGTGGCTCAGGAGGGCCCTTCGGGGAGCCTGAAAGAACAAGATGACCCCTATAGAGCTGGGCTCTCGGCAAAAGCCAAGTTGTTCCGTGCAGTTCTTCCAAAATGACATTTAATTCTAATGATAAAAAATAGTAGATGTTGGTATAGATGATTTGTTACAAAGAGAAAAGAAGTAGATTCCCCCTTAGGCCCACCACCCACGTCTCTTACCACATTTTCAGTATTTATTTCCATTTATTGCATATTTGTACACCGAGAAATCATAGTTCTGCAGTCTGGTTTTTTCATTTAACATCTTATGAACATTCCCTTTGTCATGAAAAACTGGTTTGAGAATATGATTTCTTACAGCACATCATCACCTGTCATATGCTTGTACCGTAACTCAGCTGTTGCCTTAAATTTCTGTCTGAAGCTTAATTTGAGATGATGTGTCTTATTCTGAGTGAAGATCTTGTGGAAATGAAAGCGGACCTTAGAGTAGAAAGGTGTACACTGGCCTAAGAAACCTAAGGACAGGACTTCTGGTAAAGCGTACGAAAGTCCTGGTTCACTGAGCGAGACCTGACATTGGGTGTTGGATGTTGGATGTTGGATGCAGTCATAGCAGCACAGTCTGTTGGAGACGGAGGAAGACCCCGGGAAACCGCTTGTTCCAAACCCATCACTTCCCACATCAGTGTCTTGGCTGCTGGGTCCCCTAGGGGCATTCCCCCAACACCAGAGCAGGCATCCTGACAGCTGGTTTGCCGCTCTTCGTGCAGCAGCACCACGTTAGTGGATCTCAGGCATCTGCCCGTGGGTATCTGTCGCTGCAGGCAGTACGTCCTAGGCGGGACCATGCCAGGAAGTGGGTCCGCGCCTCTCACGCTCACAGGCCTGGGTCAGTCTGCAGATCTGCCGCACTAAGCTCCGTGCCTTCCCTTTCAGAAGAGGAGGATGAGGAGGCAGACAGTGAGGGCGGAGACCTGGATAAACAGATGGGCGATCTCCATGGTGAGGAAGCTGACAAGCTAGATGAGAGGCTCTGGGGCGATGACGACGAGGAGGAAGATGAGGAGGAAGAAGACAGTAAAACTGAAGAAACAGGACCAGGAATGGATGAGGTAATTGAAAGATCCCCCATCTGGACGTCGCCTGGCTGAGGGGGCCATCTTCCCACCCCTCCTGCTCCCCGCCGTTCACTGCTCTGCCTCCTCTGTCTTTGTTCTTCTTTCTTCCGTCCTTCTTTTTTCTTCTTATCCTAGCTCACTGACTGTATTCGGAGCTAAAAGAGTAGCCTGACCTGAGTCTCCCATATGTTGTGGAGAATGGAGGTTGACCAGACGTGGTGCAGGTGCTCTGAGCTGACTACTGGCCACTGGATTTCTCCAGCTCCCAGCTTAGGAGAACTCCAGGGCTGAGTATGACACTGCAGCAGCACAGCAGGATGTATCTGATGATCAGATCCGCCTCACTGTTCACACACCCGCTGTTTCTGCTGCTTCCAGGAGACCTGGACTGTTGTCTCCAGGTTGATTCCCACGGGCTAGGTCCATGGCAGAAACTAAACATGTCTAAGAACTACATTAGCAAGTTAACTCGTGTGGAAGCAGTTTCTTGGATGGGCGTGATGACTTTGTGTTTTTCCTTCCTCTGTCATTTAGGAAGATTCTGAACTTGTTGCTAAAGATGACAACTTGGATGCTGGGAATTCAAAGAAAGATAAAAATCAGCAAAATCAGAAGGAAGAAGAGGAAGAGGCAGCCGCTGATGACGATGGACGGGGCCAAGACAAAATTAATGAACAAGTAGATGAGGTAATAAGGACTAGCATCTGAATCATGAATCAAGGCCAGGGCCACCACACTACAGTCCTTGGGCATCTCAGACTCTCCTTCTGGTCATTGACTGCTCTCCCACTGCCTCATAAAAGAATGCGCAAGCCGGTCTCGGTGGCCCAGCCTGTAATCCCGCGTTTTGGGAGGCCGAGGTGAGTGGATTGCCTGAGGCTGCAGGTTCGAGACCCGCCTGGGCAACTTGGCGAGACCTCATCTCTACAGTAAATCAAAAAATGAGCCGGGGTGGTAGCGCGCGCCTGTAGTTCCAGCTCCTTGGGAGGCTGAGGCGGAAGGATCGCCGGAGCCCAGCAGGTCGAGGCTGCGGTGGCTGGGAACGGCCGCTGCACTCCCGTCTGGGCGACAGACTGAGACTCCTGACAGGACACAAAGTATCCAGATGTTTACTGACAAGGGAGGCTACATGTTGTTTGGGCTCATGCTGTTGTTTGGAAGCGAAAATCTGTGGTCCTTTGTTTTTTTTGTCTTTTTTCTTTTTTATAATTTGGGGAGCAGTTATCTTTATTTCTTAAATTTCTTGTTTGAGATAAAAGTTTTTCATTTTTATTTTTCCCCTGTTCTCGCAATTGTACGGAAGAGGGAATATGATGAGAATGAAGTGGACCCGTACCACGGCAATCAGGAAAAACTGCCAGAACCCGAGGCCTTGGACCTTCCTGATGACTTGAACCTTGACAGTGAAGATAAGAACAGCGGTGACGACAGTGACAATGAAGAAGGAGAAGGTGTGTCTTTCAGAAACCCAAAGACACCAGTCAAAACTCACTGAAAATGAACCGAGAGCTAGTCACCTTCAGCAGCCATTCACTTACCCACCAGACATGGCGGGGGGACCCCCAAAAATTCTGGAGTTTATTTACAAAAAATTATTTATTCTTATATATTTAAACTTTAGTCACCAAAGTACACTCTGATGCAATATACCTATTAATTCACTTTTTCCATTGCTCAAAAGAGTTTTTGAACTTGTCAGTTTTGATGCCTTTTAGTACTTCTGCCATTTGGGGCAAAACGTTTCCCTTTGAGGACTTTTTCATCTGAGAAAACTCAGCACAGTGTGGACTAGTGGGGGAAGCCTGCACTGCAAGGGACCCACCCTCCAAAAAATAATTCTGGATTTTTGGGGGCCCCCACTTCGTGTAGGAGTCAGGTTTAGAACAGAGGTGGGCAAACCTTCTTTTAGTAAAACATCAGATAATAAGTCTTGAGGCATCACAGGCCATAGTGCTGCATTGTAGACACTCAGTACTGCTGCTGTCGTGTAGAAGCATCCATGGGCAGAGCAACACAGATGGGGTCAACACATAGGTAGCAGAATATATATGGCCGTGTCCCAGTAAAACCTATACAGAGCCGGGCTCGGTGGCTCAGCCTGTAATCCCGCGCCTTGGGAGGCTGAGGTGAGTGGATTGCCTGAGCCCACGGGTTCGAGACCCACCCGGGCCACTTGGCAAGACCTCATCTTTACAATAAATAAAAAATCAGCCGGGTGTGGTATTGCGCGCCTCTAATTCTGGCTACTTGGAAGGCTGAGGCGGAAGGCTGGCCAGAGCCTAGCAGGTCGAGGCTACGGTGGCCGGGAGTGGCCACTGCACTCCAGTCTGGGCAACCGAGTGAGACTCTAACTCAAAAAAAAAAAAAACAACTTTGTTTACAGAAATGTGGTGGGGCAGATTGGGCCTATGGGTCATAGTTTGCCAATCCCTGGTTAAGAGAATAATAAACAAACCACTTATGTAACTGCCTCCCGCTTAAGAAGTCTTCAAGATTTCTTATAATTAAGAAACAAATGTTTTAAATCTGGTATTCCTTTTTGGGGGGTATCTATCCAGAGGAGAATCCTTTGGAGATAAAAGAAAAACCAGGGGATATGGAAGAAACAGGCTCTGAGGACGACGAAAGAAATGAAGAGATTGCAACAGACCAGAATGAAAGCCAGAGTCCACATGAGCCTGAAGAAGGCCCCAGTGAAGACGACAAGGTGGAAGGGGAGGAGGACATGGACACTGGAGCTGATGGCCAAGGTGCAGCTGAACATCCCGAGGAAAAACCAGAGGAGCAGCAGCAGTCTCCGGAGGGACAGGACCCGGAAGTCGACGAGGAAGGGGAGCAGAATGGCCCCTCTGACCACGGCTTCCAGCCCCAGGTACTGTGGACCATTAACGATGATCATGAGAAGGGGGAGATCACCTCTGTTCCCACGAGACTCTCTTGGAGGATACTTTTCCTTCTCTAGGTGGTGCCACCAAGGAGTGTTGAGCTCTGTTGAAGACCCTCTTGCCGACCCCCCCCACCCTGTAGAGTTCCTTCCGTGAGAGGTGGGAGCCCACTTGCTGCAGGGTGTATAAAACGGTGTTTGGTTTCTCCGCAGAAGCAGGAGGAAGAAGCGGAGGGCTCTGACCCAGAGGAGCCGATGCCAGAGGCCCCGGAGAGGAAGGAGCAGGAGCAGGCCTGTGGGCAGACTGGGGTGGAGACCATACAGAGCCCTGAGGCTGTGCAGCTGGCCGGGCCCGCACCTGAGGGGGAGCCAGGCCGAGAGGTGAGGGTCCTCGCTGTGGCAGCCAGCGGCCTCTCTCCTTCCTGTCTCAGTTGTGTTCTTGTGGCTAGCAGCTGGTATATGTTTGGTTTTTTTTGGTCTTGTTGTTGACACGTAAAAGATCGTATCCCATTCTTTGAGGAAAGAATTGCACAGTCATGTGTTGCTTAACGATGGCGATACATTCTGAAACACGTGTCATTAGGCGATTTCGCTGTTGTGTGAGTTGCACAGGGCATCCTCGCGCACACCAAGACAGCAGAGCCTGCTGCACACCAGGGCTGTGCTGGGGCCAGTTGCTTCCGGGCCACAAACCTGCACAGCATGTTACTCTGCTGAACGCTGTAGGCTGTTGCAGCACAGGGGTTAGGTATTCACATATCACAACGTAGAAAATATACAGGAAAAATGTGGTATTAACTGGTGCAGCCTAAAGACGTGAACTGTCTTTCTGTGGAGCATGACCCTATACTTATTTTTATACACCTCCCAGGGCAAACTTCAGAACATTCGCTACAGGCAGAATTTCAGCGATGTGTATATTAAGAATAGTCATTAGACTGGTAATTCTCTTGATGGGAGGGTCAGCTTCGTGTTTGTCAGAAACCTCCCAAGAAAGGCAGCGTTGAACTCAGACTTCATGCAGTGTGTGCCTCTGTGGTGCTTGCTTTTTCCTTGCTCTCCGCCAGGCTTCTAAGTACTTCATTTGAAAAGCACAGCACTTCCTCGTTCCCTGACTCGGGGACGTGTAGCCACAGTTCAGGTGCCGGGCCACAGTTCAGGTGGCCACAGTTCAGGTGCTGGGTCCCGTGGCGGGGCTTGACGGTGAGTGCCCTGCTCGGTTCAGGGGCAATCGGGACACCTTCCATCGCCTCTTCGAGCCCCCATGTTCTCACTGATAGCAGCAGCCACGTAGCCCATGGCCGCCACCCCCACAGTCATTCTCTGAGCGCCCACCAGGCGTCAGGCCTTTTCATGGCTTCAGCAAGTCCTCGCGGTAGCCCCATGAGATACTCTGTTTTCTCCGTGATGTGTTGAGGAGAGTGAGCCTTGACGAAGTCAAGCACACAGCTGGTGTTGATGAAGTGTAGCTCTCTCCCGCCTTTGGTGTGGGCCTAACACTCCTGCAGGCGAGGAACTGAACAGCCTCGTAAGGCGAAGGCCTCTGGTGAATAACAGCGCCCTGTACTAGGCACTCCAGTAGGTCGGGCCTTGTCACCGTGCATTCCAGAGCAGGTGAGAGAGATGGGAAGACTCTGAGATGATTGCAGCAGTGGGGAGAGTTCTGCTCGATGCAGCACAGCAACCAGGCACTTGCAATGGCTTCCACTACCTCGTTCTTTCAATGCTTGGATTTTCTAGGAGCACGGGAGTGGAGCTGCAGATGCCAACCAGGCAGAAGGTCATGAATCCAGCTTCATCGCCCGCTTGGCCTCCCAGAAGCCAACCAGGAAAAACACACAGGTTTCTATCACTCAGCTAAACCTAGGTGACGACTGCGTGTGGGAAGAAATGCTCTAGCTGTCACACGGTGGTTTAAAAACAAACAAAAAATGCCACCCTCCCACCCTTTGCCGTCCCACTGGGCATGACAGCAGCCTTGGAGAGCAAACTAGGACTGTGGGATTTTCCCAGCACAATCCCGTCACCAGGGCTTCTTCTCTTCCCCCACCTCTGTTCCTGCTGTGGGGCCTGAAAGCCCAGCACCAGCCAGTCTCATTCTTTTCTTCGCTGTTCACAGGTTGTAGCTTTTGAAAAATTAAATTTTACCGGGCTCGGTGGCTCAGCCTGTAATCTCAGCACTTTGGGAGACTGAGGCGAGTGGATCGCCTGAGCTCATGGGTTCAAGACCAGCCTGGGAAACTTGGCGAGACCTTGTCTCTATAACAAATCAAAAAGTTGCGGGTGTGGTAGCGCCTGTAGTTCCAGGTACTTGAAAGGCTGAGGCAGAAGGTTCACCGGAGCCCAGCAGGTCAAAGCTGGGGTGGCTGTGAGTTTGCCACCGCACTTCAGCCTGGGCGATGGAGTGAGACTCCAACTCAAAAAAAAATTAAATTTTGTGCTGGGTATGGTGGCTCACACCTGTAATCCTGCGCTTTGGGAGACTGAGGCAGGAGGATTGCTTGAGTCTAGGAGTTTGAAACCAGTTTAGGCAATATAGTGAGACCTCGTCTCTTAAGAAAAAAAATTTAAAAATTAGATGGATATTGTGGCACATGACTATAGTCCCAGCTACTTGGAAGACTGAGGTAGAGTGATTACCTGAGGCTAGCAGGTAGAGACTGCAGTGACTGCAAGCATGCCACTGCACTCCAACCTGGATGACAGAGTGAGACTCTGACTCAGAAAAACAAAAAAATATATCACATATAAGTAGATGAAACCTCATTTTTAAAAATAGCTACATTGGATTCCGTTCTCGTATAGCTGCATCTAATTTACTTAACCTGCCCTCTTACGTGGACGTTGTGGTAATTTTGAGTCTTTGTCATTGCAGACATGGCTGTGGTTTATTTCCTTGTATTTCCCACAGAGTTTTAAGAGGAAACCTGGGCAGGCTGACAATGAACGCTTCATGGGAGATCCCAGTGAGCGTGTGACCAAGAGGCTGAGGACTGTGGATGCAGACAGCCACGCAGAGCAGGGGCCAGCCCAGGCCCAGGTGGAGGAAGCTGATGCATTCGAGCACATTAAGCCAGGCAGCGACATGTATGATGCACAGACCTATGGTACGGTGTGGGGAAAGCTCCTTTGGCTCACTGAGCTCTCTGTGAGAGCTTTTGGTGTGTGACTGTGAGCCTGCCAGGTGTCAGTACAAATTCATATTGGGAGGGGGAGGGAATGACTTTTGGAATGATACTAAATGTGCAGAAATACAGTTTCGTTTGGGGACAGAAGTATCCACAGCCAAGGAAGATGCCCAGGGTTTCTTAGATTATGATGAGCTTTTAAAATGTCCTTGATACTGTAATCACAGCACTTTGGGAGGCGGAGGTGAGAGGATTGCCTAAGCCCGGAGGTTCGAGACCAACCTGGGCAACTTGGTGAGACCTTGTCTCTACAATAATTCACATAAGCCAGGCTCGGTGGCTCAGCCTGTAATCCCACGCCTTTGGGAGGCTGAGGTGAGTGGATTGCCTGAGCCCGCGGGTTCGAGACCCGCCTGGGCAGCGAGACCTCATCTCTACAATAAATAAAAAAATCAGCTGGGCGTGGTAGCGCATGCCTGTAATTCCGGCTACTTGGAAGGCTGAGGTGGAAGGATTGCCGGAGCCCAGCAGGTCGAGGCTGCGGTGGCCAGGACCAGCCACTGCACTCTAGTCTGGGCAACAGAGTGAGACTCCAACTCAAAAAAAAAATTCACATAAACTAACCTGGTGTGTTGGCGTACATCTGTAGTTCCAGCCTCTTGGAAGGCTAAGGTGGAAGGATCGTCTGAGCCCAGCAGGTCGAGGCTGCCGTGGCCGTGAGCATGCCACAGCCTGGGTGACAGACTCCAACTCAAAAAAAGAAAGCCCAGCTAAACACCCTATTTGTGTGGTCGCATGCACAGTTCCATTGTAAGTGGTAGGGAACAGGCAGTTCCATCGAGAGGTCAGCAGGAAATCTTAGGCACAGACAATGCCTCCAAGCCACATAGCTGGTCAGTGGCCAAGCAGGCATCATAATTTTGGAAGCTAGAAATGACGGGAACCATAGCCCCCTCATCATCACGTGGTTCTGCAAAGACCTAGGTTTTCTGTGTGTATCCTTGGTTGGCAGATGTGGCCAGCAAGGAGCAGCAACAGTTGGCCAAAGACTGTGGTAAGGATCAGGAAGAGGAGGAGACAGAGGATGTGCTCATGGACACAGAGGAGCAGGAGGAGCTCAGAGCAGCAGCCGTGGAGCAGCTGAAGCCAGAGCAGGCCACGTCGGCCACCACAGCCGCCTCTGGTGAGTCCTGCTGGTAAACGGAAGCCCTTCCTCCACTCTCCCGTTCAGTCACTTCTCTGGTACTTAGGCTGGTGTTCAGCTTCATGTCCAAGCCTGTGCTTAGATGAAGAATTTGCCTACACTGATTTCGCCATATTTTGTTGGGGCGCGAAAAGGTGGGCAGGGGTAGTGTGGTAGCGTCCTTCGAGGAGGCCCCTGAAACTCAACTTTTTGTGGCAGATCCCATTAGTCCTTTGTGGCAAAATCCCATTAGTCCTTTGTAAAAATATGTAGGAAAAAACAATAATTTACCGCAGCTATGATGAGAAGGGATATTCTTGATTGGAGAAATTATGTTTTTCGATTGTATACTAGTACATAATATTAGCATAACATGCAGTAAAATATTACAAGGAAGAAAATGAATGTGAGGAAGCAACAAGCTCCCATGTCATAGCTAGCCAGGTTGTGTTACCAGGCAACTTATTTATTTATTTAATGGGGGCATGCACTCCGCACATCAGACAAATAACTTTCAGCAATAAATGCAAATTCAAAGAACTTGCCAAATCCAAAGGCTTTTTCTTGCACTTCATTCACATCCTCTCAGGGCTGTTCGACATGGCTGACTGCTCTGCCATCATGTGCAGGGAGAAAAACACAACTCTGTGGTCAGACTTTCCTGGAGTCAAATCTTGACTTTGCCTTAATCACCTTATGCAGAATGGAACTATGATTGTACTGACTGCAGTTCTTGTCAGAGTTCTACCTCCATGGTTTCAAGGATCACACGGTCCTGCATGGCTTGCTGCGATAAACCACGGTCTCCCCAGTTTCCTCTCTCCAGAACATCCCTTCAACATCAGGGTGGGGAGGAAGGGAAGTAGGAAACAAGAGCTGGCACTGACTGTCTCAAAGAGACTGTGTTGGGGAGGGAAGGAGTGGCGTCTGATGCGGACCCTGTCGGTCTGATATCTTTAGCGAAGCAAGGTCCTTCTGGCTTTGATGAGATGGAGACGGAGATCCAGAATGTTAATACGGAGGAAGACCGAGACCCCAGGACAGACAGAACTCACGAAGTGGAGATTGAGAAACCAGAAAGAAGCCAAGAGTCAACCATTCATACAGCCCACCACTTCCTCATGGACACCATTTGCCAGGTGCCTGTACTGAAGCTCACAAATTACTGCTTTTATAAATTGACAAAATGGAATTTTAAATTAATGCTTTTAAATCTTTGTTTTTAGTCCTTAATGGCACATCTGGTTGTTTGGGGGTGTCACATGCTCTTACCAAAATTTTGAATGCTGTTGGTGTGACAAGTGTTCTTTATTTAAGCAAATGGCCCTGTTCTTTAAGCGCAGGACACTGTCCCAACAATCTAAGAGTCGCAGCACCCTGACCCGTCTGCGACAGTGGGCCTGGTCCCCGGCTTCCGGCTCTCATATCCCACTCTTTTTTCCATCCTTTGTGTGAGGAACCATGATTAACACTTTATGTGGTTAAATATAAAGAAGCTTGGACTTAATGCCTGCATTTAGATAGAGGTGTTTGAGTTCTTTTTTTAATAGTTAGAATTAATGGCAGTCTAGATTAATTAAAGAATGTTCTCATTATTGGTAGCTTAATGTTTTGTTGTTTTTGTTTTACCAGAGTGGATTTATAAGTGTTTTTTGTTTGTTTGTTTGGTTGGTTGGTTTTTTTTTCTCCTTTATCCATATTGTCTCTAAAATGGGAAGCAGAGAAAGGATGGTTGTCTGGCATCTTCTCATTGTGTCATTGATTGTGCCTAATTAAGTTTTGAATCTCAGGAGTATTTGACTATATACTTTTGAGTTCATACTACAGAGAGGAAGCCAGCTGGCAGCAATAAATTGGAGATGCCAATGCCCCTTCTCTGTGGTTCTTTCTTCTTAGCCCTTTTTAAAAGATGTCAGTGAGTTAAGACAGGAACTAGAGAGACAGCTGGAAATGTGGCAGCCACGTGAACCTGGAAACCTAGAAGAAGTAAGTCACCGTTTACTCATAAAATATCTTGACTTTTGTTGTTTTTTAACATATGGCAAACTTAATAGTTTCCTAGATCTAGCTATCTTTGTAAAAGGACCAGGTATATGGAAAATGTTATGATAATCCTAAAACCTAAGTCTGCCCATTGCTTTCTGCCTGCTTTGCCACTTAATTAAAACAGGAACTGGTGTGTTCAGCTTCTTTAATTTCTGTTGCTAGCTGTGCAACTGATGCACTAGATGTGATAGTGGTTGAAAACTTGGGCCACTGCCTTGCTAAGCTATGGTGTGGCCGTGTGCTTTTTGGCTGTGGTCAGGCCGTGTTTCCTTAAGCTTTGGCCCCCCCTTCCCTACCTTGGGGAGGTGAATTTCCTCTTTCTTTCTCTGTAACTGTCTTTCTAAATAAACATATTTTCTAATCTAAAAAAAGAAAACTTGGACTGAACTGTGGTGTCCCGAGAAGAGGCTACCTAGATCACTGCCAGCTGACTGAATGTGGTAGTGTGGAGTTACTGAAAATTTCATTTGTGATGAATTAGCATCCAAAGTCTACTGTATATGTACAATATTTTTATTTTGTACCTGTTACCATCCCACTGCACACATGTATTGAGTGCTCTGCTTAATTGGCATGAAAGTCTCGGGGCTGTGTCCAGGAAGTGAGCACACTGTTGAGTGTGTCCCTTTTCCTTCGGAAACACGACTGAGCCCACGAGTAAGTGGCTGGATCTGCCCGTGCCAAAATGACCCATTTACATCTCCCTCCCCCTATGAAGGGTGTATGTTAAACTCTTGTAGGTAAATATGAATAAGGCATTGGTTTGGTCAGGAATTCCAATAATTAGCTGCCTAGTTTTATTCTCGCTTGGAAGTGGGGGTTGTGCTTTGGTGGAAGGGGAGACATTTTTGATCGAGTGAATGGATTGCAGCTTGTCGAGAGCTTTAAATGCTTCTGCTGAGAAAGTACATGTGGGTCATTTTCTGCTACTTTGCTTCAGGCCTTCATCTTGCAGGAAGGACTTGGCTGGCGCTGACGGTCTGAGAGTAACTTACATCTTGTTGTCACAGGAGAAGGCTGCAGCTGAGATGTGGCAGAGCTACCTGGTCTTAACGGCACCGCTTTCACAACAGTTGTGTGAAGAACTTCGGCTCATACTAGAGCCCACCCAAGCCAGCAAGCTGAAGTGAGTCTTCCCCGTTGGGAGCCCTCACAGAGCCTGGAACGGACGGCAGTGCCACCAGTTCTGTGGAGCTCAGCACCTGACCATCGTGGTGTTGGCGTCTGGACTGCCCCTTCTGCCGCACGGGCACCAGTATGGTGTCCTTGCTGTCTTGCTATTGCTATCTCTGCCCTACAAGTTTCTGTTAAGTTTGGAGAGAATTTATAGTTTCTTGTCCTCATTACTCTCTGATGGGGACGTTGGCTGAGCCTTTGGGTATATGTGCTGTTCTCCTGGTGACGTGTTGCAGGCGTCACTCACCTAGATCTTTTCAAAGATGTCTCCAAAATCATAGTCTTAGAACAGAAAAGAGAGACTCTAAGACTTCATAGTCAATGGAAACAGTTTTCCCCTAGTTTTAAAAAATGTGTTGTAGCTTTTCTGGAAGGACCTACTTATTGCCACATTCGTGTCCAGTTTTTCTGGTAGTGGTCAGGAAGATCCTGTCCTCAATTAACAGTAACGCTTCACGGTTCCAGGTTCCTAGTTATTTGATATTACTGGTTTTAAGGTCTTATTAATGTGATTTTTGTCCTTAAAGAAAATTCTCAGGAGTTTGCGGTTGTTGACGAATCTTTGCCCCTGTTTGAATACATTTAACAGAGGAGACTATCGCACCGGGAAACGACTGAACATGCGGAAGGTCATTCCGTACATTGCTAGTCAGTTTCGGAAAGACAAGATTTGGCTTCGAAGGACCAAGCCCAGTAAACGCCAGTATCAGATTTGTTTGGCTGTCGACGACTCTTCTAGTATGGTAGACAACCATACCAAGCAGGTAAGGAAGAGAAATGTTTAGGTGGAAAGTTAACACCAAACTGTATTCCATGGGCCACCTAAATGTTTTAAAAACTATCTGGCAAAAAACGTTTTGAAAAAACAATTAACTTGTTCCAAGACTGTGATCACCATCTTTGAGAAGACCTAAGATTTAAATTCAAGAGGGCGATTTCAGGATGTCTCAAGTATTTTGGTCCCTTACTATTGTAGGTCTTTTAAATCATTTTGTTTCTCAACCCTGCTATTCTATTGTTGCAGAGTTGTAGACTAAGTAAATCTGACAGTGTTTATTTTCCAGAAAATAGAACAGTGTACTAGTAAACCCTTGAACCTGGGTTCATGTCCCAGCTCCCCACTTACTACCACAAGACTTTGGGCAACTTCTAAAGTGTCAGTTTTACCTTCAGAAAAATGAGGATCCTAACAGTACTCATATATAGGCACACACACATAATAGTTATAATGTCATACTTAGGATTATCAGATTAAATGATATAATGTATGTAAAGCATTTGATTTGGTGCTTCTTAGTAAAATTTAAGTTCTGAAACTATGCTGTCATTTATGCAGGTGGTAGTGAAAGTTTCCAATGTAATTCTACAGTCTGATTTTACTACAAATGAATGAATTTTAAATTGGTTTTTAAAATTTGTTATCCACAGGGATTATTTTTTGTGGCGTTCACAGTAAAAGAAGGAAAGACAGTTTTAAAGTTAGAGACTATTTCTCCAGGCCGCTTTCCATTAGATGATGTCACGAGCAGACCATTCCTGCCAGTGTAATGGACTCTAGGCTTCAGCATGTATGGTACCAGGCAGGGCATAAGGTCACCCTAGCCTCTGGATTGGGTGTGAATATAATAGTCTTAGTGATGGTCTTCTCGCGTGTGCCACATAGAATACAAAAAAGAATCTTTTCTGTGGGAATCTTGAGGTAACGAAAGGTTGAGGGGCAGTGGTTTGGAGAATATTCTTATTCCCTAACTTTCTATTTCACAGCTTGCTTTTGAATCTTTGGCCGTGATCGGAAATGCCCTAACCCTCCTGGAAGTGGGGCAGATTGCAGTGTGCAGGTACTAGGGCCTTCCAATCCCACTGGGGAAGTCCTTTTCACAACCTTGCTTTGTTATTTTCATCATACTATAGAAAAATAACTCATGTTGTATTTCACTTTTCTCCCCCAAGTTTTGGAGAGTCCGTAAGGCTGTTACATCCATTCCATGAGCAGTTCAGTGATTACTCAGGGTCCCAGATACTACGGCTCTGCAAATTCCAGCAGAAGAAAACCAAGATTGCTCAGGTATGTAAATGAAGCCAAATGTCTTCTGCAGTTATTCCGAAGCTGGTTTAGGAAAGCCAAAGTTTTTAGAAGCCACTTCCCCCCCAAAGTATGGTATTGGGACAGGTACGGTCCCTACACCTCAGTCAGTATGGCACGAGGAGAGAAGCTTCCTTGGCCTCCATGATAAAACAAGGGGAGACTGTTCTGTTTCTCAAAGACTGTGTGACTTTGCATCGTTGGTTTTCGGGCACCCTACTTTCTTCTGAGCGGTTTGCAACACTTTGAAAAATAGACTCATCTCTCAGTGCCTTGGACCAGGTGGGCCAAGGCCCGTTTCTCGCCCTCATAGAGCATAGAGAAGAAATGATAGGAAATGCAGGCCATGACTTGCTCAGGATGATATGACAAGTGCAAAACAGATCATAGAGGAATATCTCCCTGGTTCCTACTCTAACTTAATCTCCTTTTTTTAGGTTGCACTGGACATACTGTGTTTTCTTGCCTTCTTTTTGGCTCCTTTTTTTTTTTTTTGAGAGAAGACAGCTGATTGGTTTACTTTAAGAAGGTTATTGACTTTCTATCCCCAGGGAAATTCCTT
The DNA here is from genome assembly GCF_000164805.1 of Carlito syrichta. Taxonomy (NCBI): domain Eukaryota; kingdom Metazoa; phylum Chordata; class Mammalia; order Primates; family Tarsiidae; genus Carlito; species Carlito syrichta. The sequence continues at coordinate 203,859 of NW_007255969.1, read as the reverse complement.
TGGGGTGTCTTGCAGAACTCTGTTGGGATGTATGCAGAGACATGACTCATCTGTGCTTAAGAAAGCTTGTATCAGCCGGGCTCGGTGGCTCAGCCTGTAATCCCGCGCCTTTGGGAGGCTGAGGTGAGTGGATTGCCTGAGCCCGCGGGTTCGAGACCCGCCTGGGCAACTTGGTGAAACCTCATCTCTACAATAAATCAAAAAATCAGCCGGGTGTGGTAGTGTGTGCCTGTAATTCCGGCTACTTGGAAGGCTGAGGCGGAAGGATTGCTGGATCCCAGCAGGTCAAGGCTGCAGTGGCTGGGAGTGGCCACTGCACTCCAGTCTGGGCAACAGAGTGAGTCTCCAACTCAAAAAAAAAAAAAAAAAAATGCTTGTATCAGCCGGGCTCGGTGGCTCAGCCTGTAATCCCGTGCCTTTGGGAGGCTGAGATGAGTGGATTGCCTGAGCCCGTGGGTTCGAGACCCGCCTGGGCAGCGAGACCTCCTCTCTACAATAAATCAAAAAAAAAATCAGCTGGGCATGGTAGCGTATGCCTGTAATTCTGGCTACTCGGAAGGCTGAGGCGGAAGGATCGCTGGAGCCCAGCAGGTCGAGGCTGTGGTGGCTGGAAGTGGCCACTGCGCTCCAGTCTGGGCGACAGAGTGAGACTCCAACTCAAAAAAAAGTTTCTGTAATTCATTGGGAAGTTTGGTCTTAAAACTGAAGACTCCCGTGTATACACGTTAAATACATTAGTATGTCTTTCCTACTGTTAATGTGTCTCATGCTAGTGATTTTTCAGCTAACACGTAGGGAGCTTGTATCCTAATAAAAAAAAATAAAATTGTGCCATGGCCCCCACAATGTCCTACAAACCTGACATGATTAACTGACAATCACTTCAGTGTCAGAAGTAATTTCAGCCTCTTTGATATGGAAATCATTTTAAATAGTTTTTAACTGTCTATTTCTGTATGTGGTTTAGTTTTTAGAGTCTGTTGCTGACATGTTTGCAGCCGCTCAGCAGCTCTCACAGAACGTCAGTCCAGGTGAGCTGCTTTGCTTTCCTCTTTGCTGACAAAGTGCTTTCCTATGCTCCGTATTCACAGGCTGCTTGTCTCCTGTCACTGTGCATGTCACCATGCTGTAAAGTGCATTCTCTACAGGAAAGGCATAAACAGGTGGAGTAGATGGACGTTTTTACTGATTTATTCAGTCAGAAATTTTATCAAACCTATACTCATGAGGCTTATAAACAGTAGGGGATCTGGATACTAATTAGTTTGTAATAACTAGTACACACTTATTTGATAGATTGAGTTCAGAGTTGTGAGAGAAAGGAGCTAGGTGTGTGAAATTAAATGAAAAGACTACAGTTGACCCTTGACAACACAGGTTTGAACTGTTTGGGTCCACTTACACGCTGGTTCCCCCCCCCCAACCAAACATGGAATACATACGGTATTCAAGGGATGCAAAACCTGAGTATACGGAGGGCAGACCTCTGTGCTTGGGTTGTGCAGGCCTGACTGTGGGGCTAGAACACGTGTGGGTTCTGGTATGCGGCATGAGCAGCAGGGGTGGGGAATGTCCTGGAACCAGTTCCCTGAGAGAATGAGGGACAACTGTATTCCGTGAAATTTAATAACAGAGGAAAGCAGAGAGTGTCCTAATTTAAAATCAGCTAATCCAACACAGTTGCTTCGTGGCTTGAACATACCAATTCTTTAGTCCTTTCCAAAAGTCTCTCAGTTCTGTTTGTATCATAAAGAAACTTGCTGTTTCGAAGCAAGTCATTCAAACCGCTCGGCATTTGCTAAACTTCCATGACAAAGAGACAGCCTGCCTTCATGCATTACATAATCCTTAGCTAGAAACATTGTATATCTGAAATTTTTAAAACAGCTCATTCACTGTTTAACAGTTCCTTCCTATTTATGTTTTTGTTTAGATGAGTAAATTTCAAGGAAAAAGTATAGACATTAAGCACAAGAAATTGACAAAAACCTAAAGGTGATATACATGATGACTGAAATTTGAAAGACACAGTTCGAGGTTTCTGGTTTGGGTACTTGTTTCTAATGGCCTACTCAGTATGACCATTTTTATAGTTGACAGCCATTAATAAATGTTTAAATTCTCATATATAGTATGTTGCTCTACAGTTGAAGTTGATCTACACTTCACATTTCCTGAGGCATTCTTGGGAAATTCTGCTATATTGACAGATACTGAGCATGTCTTCTTATGCCTTGTCTCTGACTCAGGCCTCTTGCATCATAGATCTAACCAGAAGCCCCTTTTGTTTGTGCCCCAAATTCGTTTGCTTTAGAGGTCTGCTTAGTCTTAACAGAGAAAGCCTACACTAATTTGTCACACCTAGCTACTTTTAGTCGTGAGTTATTAAGCATGGATTTTGGTTTTATTCCCTTCCTCTCTCTCCTGTGTCCTGCAGAAACTGCACAGCTCCTCCTGGTAGTCTCTGATGGACGAGGCCTTTTCCTTGAGGGCAAAGAAAGAGTCCTGGCGGCAGTTCAGGCTGCTCGAAATGCAAACATCTTTGTCATTTTTGTTGTGTTGGACAACCCCAGTTCACGGGTGAGTGACTCCTAAAAGCTACCTTTTCTGGAGATAAGGTGGGGATTCCCTTTCACCTGTTTCATCTGAAATACCAGACGGGCGGTCTCGAGAACTCCCAGCATTCACAGCGTTCTGTCAGGTTCCATTCTAGACACTGTGCATGTCTCAGTTACTCTTCACAGTAAGCCAGCACGGTGGCGGTCATGATTCCCACTCCAGTGAAGGACTGAACCACAGAGAGGTTAGAGGTGATGAGCAGGAGAGCTGGGATTCCGAATGGCTCTGCGGGTCCTAGCCTCCTCCTGCACCGAGTCAGTGCAGGTGTGCAGCCTTGATGGTGGGCCCTGAGACTGCCAGATGGAGACCAGCTCTTTCCACACATACGTCTATCTCAGCAGCCCTCCTCACAGCAGGAAGCATCAGTCAGCTGAGGGAAATGACACCCACAGGACAGTTCCGTCCCCAGGACGCATTGTCCCTGCAGGTCACATTGAGACCTTGATTATAAGGCGAAGTTTAATGTGATTGACTCCAAGCATAGATTAGGAGATCCCGCTGTGGGGAAGTGGACTTTCCTCTCTATCCCCTTCCTTCCTTTCAGTGTCCATTCTCCCGCAAGGGGCACTCAGAGAGCTGCCTCCTCCTTCATGAGAGTTCTGAAAATTCTCTTTTACTTAATAGCAACAGCTACTTTCATATGCAAGAATAAGACCCAGGAGACTGAAAAGTTGTCAGCAAAAGAGATCATAGAAGAGCTAGCCAAAGACTGGTTTCGTTTTCTTTTTTCCCCTCTTATTTCCAAATGTCTTTTGTTGACAGGATTCTATCCTGGACATTAAAGTGCCGATATTTAAGGGCCCTGGAGAGATGCCTGAAATCCGATCCTACATGGAGGAGTTCCCGTTCCCATTCTACGTTATTCTTCGCGATGTGAACGCGCTTCCTGAGACCCTCAGTGATGCCCTCAGACAGTGGTTTGAGTTGGTGACGGCCTCTGACCACCCCTAGAACAAAGAGCAGTCCAGAGTGAGACTTCAGGGTCAGAACGTCACACTTCTTGCCCAGGTGCTCCCTTTGGACAACTTTTTCTGAACTCACAGCTCAGAAACAGGATATTCTTTTATCTTTCATTGTATCTGACTTATAAAAATTCATCCAACAGCTACACAAATTTTATATAATGCCTGTTTTTAATTTTGCCACGTGATACCAGAGCCTAGAGAAAGCTCTCAGGCTCCCCACTTTGCCAGAGCTAAGGTTTTCAGAGCAGACCTGCAAGGAGGAGCAGCAGCAGGCGTCCAAGCTCCGAACTGGGGAGAGCTCCTCTCCCCCCTCTCGAAGCCCAGGCCCAGGAGGAAGCCGTGCTCCAGCCCTGGGGCCCAGCTGCCTGTTACCCTCAGGGGGCCCTGGTCACCCGCACCTTGAGGTGATGCCGCCAGGAGCATGGGACTCTGGCAGTCCTTTGACGAAGGATCAGAGGGAGCTGCCCTTCAGCCCTGCTCTACGCTTGCCAAGCCCGCGGTGTGCACCCAAAGCTGTCAAGCAGTTGGAGAGTATGGGGGTGTGTTTTCTTACTATGCGTATTGTGAAAGGGAACTACCTTCTCTCAGAGGGTGAGGAGCGCGTGGTGTGTGTGTCTTCAGGAAGCATTTGGACATTATGGGAGCCCAAGTAATCTGTAGAAATGATCCTTGGGCTATGTAAAGACGAAGTGGCTTTTCAGTGTCCTCTTTCACATTTGCTGCCTCGGGAGACTATGCAATGATAGAAAGGTGATTTTTCCCTTTATTTCATTCAGTGCCAGAGTCCCTGTTGTTGTAATTTATTCTTTCAGTTCATTTCTTTTTCCTAAAAAGTTGAGGGGGAGAATCATTCCTCACACTGCTTTCAAGCTGGACTGGGACAGTCTCATTCTGGAAAAAAATTGCAGTATCTGGAAGAAATCAGCAGCTACACCTATTTTTTTCCAGTGAAAATATATCAGTGGTTCTTGGGCAGTTTTTACTTGGCCAGAAAGCAGTGATTGAATACTTGAAACTGTGTGCTGTGTTCTATTTAATGTTCTGATTGTCAGAATGTTCTTTTGTATGGAACATGCCATGATGTGATCACCTATCTCCATGTCTGTTTCCAAGTTACACTGTGAAGTTTGCCACCCTTTGGAGGTGGTCATCAAAGACACAGATTTGCTTGTTGTTTAACCAGGTGTCCTAAAGCATGTACCTGAAGTTATATCATCATTATTTTTTGTTCTAAAAAGCTATGCAGCTTATATTCTGAAAACGATTAAAACATATACCACTATTGATGTAACTTGTGAGCATTAATGGAATACGGCAGAGGACTGCAAAAGGTGTACTCCGGGTTGACCGTCTCTGCCGGATACGTCAGCTCTCACGATCCCACAACTTCAGTGGTAACTACAGTGTCTGTTTCCCACCTGTGTCTGTGGCCACGGTGGGGGGGTTGAGCAGCAACTGCTGGCTTTGAGGCAGACGGCAAAGGGCGAGCTAGGGGAACCATGCAAGGGTTCGTGAAGATTCTGCTCCACAGCGACATCCCTTCCACTCACATCCTGTTGGCTGAAGCCCTCCACGGCGCAGGAAGTTGTAATCTTCTAGCAGGGTTGTCGTGCCTGGCAGGCAAAGACACCAGCATCGCGACAGTGATGCCTGATGCCATCTCTTCTGTCTGCCTTTAAGGCTGGTAAGTCTGTAAGATCTACCTTGAGAAATCAGCAAAGATGGAGCTCCCAAATGGGGTGCCCAGAGTGATTCCCTCGACTCTGAGTAGCTTCTGGGGTCTGGGACCGTAGGAATTCCACTAAGCAGGAAAACAAGAATGCCATTCTCGGCTTGTGCTGTGGTGGGAAGAGCGAGCAGTGTCACCGGAACCTCTCCGGAACTGGGGGGGGGTTCCTGGTCCAGGGTGAGAGGCCTGACGTGCCTGAGCCACGCGGAGAAAGCGCCTGAGGAACTGGGCTGCCGACAGGCTGCAGACACGGAGCTAAAGCAGGCTGCCGCGGTATGTCATGCTGCTGTCGTCGTTCTCCGCACTCCCCCATCTCCTTGGCCAAACAGGCAAGTTCGGTGCTTGAAGAACGCTCAGCAGAACACAAGCGTCCGGGCTCTCTCGCTGCTCTCATCCTGGACAACCTCGCCACCCCACGGCCTCAGGGATCATCTAAGCGCAGAGCCTGCAGAGTTCCCCAGCCAGCGGTCTGGAGGGTCTGTTTCCTGGCGTGCCCAGCCACAGTCAGATGCCTGCTGGGGCTGTGCTTCGTTTGTAAATTCGTGTTCCCGGGTCACCTGTTCCAACTCCCTCATCCCAGACCTGTCCTTTCAACACGCCCCATCTGGGTTGACCGCTCCAACAGCTATCCTGTTTACGGACTTGGGACTTCACTTTTGCATCTGCTTTGCTTCCTTCTCTAACCAAACCCCAATCAAATGAATCATCTTGTTCTGCCCCGTCTTCCCCCAAATCATTAGACGGGGTTAGTGAATCTTTGCCATACTACTTTTCTAAATAGTGTTGTATTGGGTTAAAGTAAGCCATAAACAAACATTCAGTTACAGATTTGTTAAGGGCTTGCGTGATTGCCTCACCTGTCGGAATTTCAGTGCTCCCTATGCTAGCTATTCTGGCTACTTCTTCAGGCCGGTTACCTCACCCTAAGGGAAATAATAGCATCTGCCTCAGCTGTATCATATATAAAAGCTTCTCATTCCACTGTGGCTCTTTTAGTCTATCTTGGACTACTTCAGTGATATCCTGAAAATCACTTGTCTTTGCTCGCTTCACTGTATCCTACTCAGAACATCCAAGATCTTTCTAAAATCTCTCTAGCTAAAAATCCCTTCAAGCCTCCCTGCTGTGAAGAGGGTGCCCTTCAGGCTCCTCGGTGTGACCTGTGAGGCTGTGTCTGACTCACTGTCCCTTCTGTTACAGCATCCCACCACTGTCTGGTCTGGTCACCGCAAACCACAGTTCCTGCAATCTGCCAGCGTTCCATATGTTGTCTGAGATGCTCTTAGGGACTGCCCGACCAGACACCTCACTCAGATAAGCCCTCCAGGAAGAATGAGCTCACAGAGTCCGAACCTCATAAATATTATTTGTTAGTACTATACTGAACGTCCAGGTCTTCCAGCCCCAAGTATGAGTCTTTGAGGTCAGGGAGCATATGTGCCTCATGCCAATATTACCCACATCTAGCATGAGTGGTTACTTGTGGGTGGGAAGAAGAAACAGTGTAAAAAAGTCTGTTCTCACATGTAAGTTGATAGGTTCGACACTATTTCGATATTCCAATAAAGATCATAAGATGATTTGGAGGGGAATAATACAAAACATTTCTAAATGTCATACAGGACACTAATAATCGATTTTTTTCCCCAGAAACAAGTCTTGCCAGATTATAAAGCATATACAACAACAACAACAAAAACACACTAGTCCAAAATGAAGCAATCCTGAGCAAATTATTCAGACTCTAAAATAATTTACCATATGGTCAAAAGGCATCACAAAGCCTAGAAAAAAGGGATGAAGTATTTAATAAATGGTGTTCTAGCTTAGCCTTTAGGAAATAACTTAGATCTACTTCATGGCATAAACCAAAGTAAATTCACTAGGTGAAGTAATTATTTCAAAAATTGAGACTAAAAAAATGAGTTACAGAGCTCTGGGAGATGAAATTGAAAGCCTCGAAAGAAAAATATACATGAAACTTAATTTCTGTATGTGTAAAGAAATGGCACAGAAAAAAGTAGCACCAACAGCTCATATAAAATTAGGACCCCAGTCTTGAGCAGATAATTCACAAAATCAGTATAACTAAAAATGGTGAGGGCTACTTAACTCAGACTCATACTTAAAATCAGCAGTGTATTATTACTGCTCATCTATTAAACAGAACTTGAAAAGTAGGTCATTCCACATGCAAAAGAGTAAAACAAGACCCATACCTACCACCATACACAAAAATCAACTCTAAATGCATCAAAGACCTAAACGTAAAACCTCAAACCGTAAGATTCTTAGAGACACCCTTAAGGAAACTCAAACTGGCAACCAATTCCTCATCAAAACCCCAAGTGCCCATGCCATAAGAGATAAGATAGACAAGTGGGACCTCATCAAATTAATGAGCTTCTGCAAAGCCAAAGAAACCACCAAGAGGTCAGGGAGATAGCCCACAGTCTGGGAAAAAATATTTGCCAACTGTATGTCTGACAAAGGCCTAACATTGAGGATCTACAAGGAACTCAAACATGCTGAAAAGAAAAGAACAACCCCATTACAAAGTGAGCAAGAGATGAATAGACACTTTTCGAAAGGAGACACACAAGCAGACAACAGAGACATGAAAAAATGCTCAGCCTCACTAGTCATCAAGGAAACGCAAATTAAAACCACAATGAGATACCCCCTAATTCCAGTCAGGATGGCCGTCATCAATAACTTAAAAAACAACAGATGCTGGAGAGGATGTGGTGAAAGGGGAACACTTCTGCACTGCTGATGGGAGTGTAGACTAGTACAGCCTCTGTGGAAAACAGTGGCGATTCCTTAAAGATCTAAATAAAAGGCGACCTTCCATACGACCCCACAATCCCACTACTAGAAATGAACCTGGAGGAACTCAAATCCCTCTCTGAAAAAGACACCTGCACATGCATGTTTACTGCAGCGTTATTCACAGTAAAAAGAACATGGAACCAACTGTGCTGCCCATCGAAAGAGCACTGGATCTAAAAAAATGTGGTACATATACGTGATGGAATATTATGCAGCCATAGAGAAGGACAAAATTATGAACTTCACAGCAACCTGGATCGACTTAGAATCTTTAATACGATGTAATCACGGAAACAAAGACCCGAGTATTACATCTCTCTTATAAGTGGACCTTGAACGATTATAATACAATAAGAAAAGGGTTGGCAGTAGTGGGAATCCACTGTGGGGGGCACACCTCATCAACTAGGGTGCCTGCATAATGAACATTTGTACACCTAAACCCTGAATTGTGCCCCACATCTTTAAAACTAAAAATCTTTTCATGGCTTTAGAAAGCAGGTCCTTGATAATGTGGTCATGGAGTTAGCATCCCTCATACAATGCCCGGTGAAGTTCGAAAGCTGATGACTGGAGTTCTTGTGTGTGCCAAGTCCTCCTCTTAGTACCTTACATATGATACAGCGGAGGCAGCTGCTATTACCTCACTTCAGGGAGAGGTAACAGGCCTGAAGAAGTGGCCGGGACAGCTGGTGTGGGGAGCGCTGAGATCCCAACGGGTGAGGCAGTCATGCAGCCCTCCACAAATCTGTAACTGAACGTTCGCTTCCGGCCTACTGTAAGGCTTACTGTAACGCTCGATACAACACTATTTAGAAAGGTAATAGGGCAGATTCACTGACCCCACTTCTAACAACTTAACCTAAGGACACGCAGGGTGTGTTGTGGGGGAGATAAGACAGCCGTAAGAAAAACAAAGGCCTGGCGCGGGGCGTTCACTTCCTTGTCGGCGTTAACAGGTGCCCAAGGCTGCAGTGGGCGGGCCTTTCAAGCGCTGTTCCGAAGGATCGCGAAGACGACCCACTCGGGAAAACGCTGGCGCTAGAAAAGAACACACAGGATGAGCACGAGGAATCAAGGCAGGACGCAAATTTCTTAAAACAGTAACATTTTACACATCAGCATTAGCCGGGCCCGGTGGCTCAGCCCGCCATCCCGCGCCTTCGGGAGGCTGGGGTGAGGGGATGGCGCGAGCCCGCGGGTTCGAGACCCGCCTGGGCGGCGAGACCTCATCTCGACAGCAAATCAAAAGAAGTCAGCCGGGGCGGTGTCGCGCGCCGGCGGTTCGGCTACCCGGAAGGCGGAGGCGGCGGGGCCGCCGCGCTCCGGTCTGGGCGACGCAGTGAGACTCCGACGCCAACGAAAAAGACGGCACGGCCGGCCTGCGTACGATCAGGACCCAGGTCTTGAACCGCTAAGTCGCGCAGCGGTGGAGCTAAACACGGTGAGGCCATGGCGCGTCACGGCGCTTGCTCCCGTCCGCCTGCCCGTGTGTGTGCGCGACACACGCTTCCTCTCTCCCTGCCCGCCCGGCGCCGGCCCGGAGGCCGCGGCCACCCCGGCGTCCACCCGCCGCCCGGCGACCCTCCGCCTCAGCCTTCCAGGCCTGTACCCGTTTCTGCCGGCTCGGAGGAACACTGCCTTTCGTTTCTCTCCCCGCCCCAGCGCTGTAACTCCACTGACGGCGCGCGCTACCACGCCCGGCCGATTTTCTGATTTGTGGCGGAGGCGAGGGCTCGCCCGGCGGCCCGGGCGGGTCCCGAACCCG
>NW_007255969.1:181252-193253 GCF_000164805.1 Carlito syrichta | reverse complement strand
TCCGGGCCGCCGCAGCCTCGACCTGCTGGGCTCGGGCGGTCCTTCCGCCTCAGCCTTCCAAGTAGCTGGAACTACAGGCGAGCGCCACCACGCCCGCCTAACTTGCTGATTGAATGTAGAGATGAGGGCTCGCCAGGTTGCCCGGGCTGGTCTCGAAGCCGCGGGCTCAGGCAGTCCTCCCACCTCGGCCTCCCAAAGTTCTGGGATTACAGGTGCGAGCCACCCGGCTGGCTTAAAAAGTTTTTCTTGACCGTTTTCGGGATCGACGACCCCAGAGAAGTGGTCAGGTGGGTTAGATTAGGGCCTCCCGGGCTGGCAGCTGCACCGCGGTAACCGCCCTGCCTCCTCCCTTGCTCAGTTCGTCAGGAGGCAGCAGGTGCTCCTTCTCTACAGAAGGATTTTGCGAGCAATTCGGCAGGTTCCGGGTGACTCTGATCGGAATTACCTGAAGGACTGGGCGAGGGAAGAATTCCAAAGAAACAAGAGTGCCACGGAGGAGGTGAGAGTGAAATCGCGATGAGGATGGGCCCTTCCGCTTTTGTTGATTGGCGACTCCCGCTCAAATGGTGTTCTCAGATTCACTATTTCTGTATGGATAAAAAAAGCGTCACTCAACTTTTAAGCCATGCATGTCATATAATATGTGGAAAGTGTAGCAGGCCCAATTTCCAGTACGGGCTCTTGGTTTTAACAAATAAAATGGTCAAGCTGTGTACCTTGTTTAACCAGGTAAAACAGTGACCAGATTTCGCTTTCTTTTGCAGGATACAATCCGGATGATGATTACTCAAGGCAATAAGCAGCTGAAGGAGTTAGAAAAAACACTTGCGTTAGCAAAATCTTAACAGTAGTATTATTGTGAAGGATTTTAAGTCTCTGAGTGCTTTGTTGAGCTTAGGCTTAACGGACAGCTCAAAGTCAAGTCTTACTATTTGTGTGTACGGTATTTGGTCATAGAACGCAAAGGAAAGCACATCAAAACAATTACCTTAACATTGAAAAACACCCTGTGTTTTGAATACGTTTCTGGATGTGTCAGCAGTTTTTGAAGCAAAACCACTGTAACAAATAGCCACTTCGCACATGAGAAGATGCTCAACACAGTCATGGGGAAATGCAAATCAAAACCACAATGAGATATCACTTCACATCTATTCTAGAACGGCTGTAATTATAAAGGAAAATAACAACATGTTGATGAAGATGTGGAGAAATTGGAATCTGCCTAATGTCTGTGCGCATGTAAAGTGGTGCAGGCACTTTGGAGAACAGCCTGTCATTTCCTCAAAAGGCTAAACACAACAGTTGCCATGTGATTTAGCAGTTCTAGGTGTATAACCTTTATGTGGCAGTAAAAAGTAATCAAGGACTGATACGTGCTACACATGGATAAACATTGTCGAGAAGTCAGTCCCCAAAGAGTACATAGTGCAATGAGTCTATTTCATGAAATGTCCAAAATAGGCAGAAAGATGAGGAGTGGCCAAGGGCTGTAGGTAGAATGGAGAATAACTGCTAATGGGTAGGGGGGATCCTTTTCAGGGAGGTGAAATATTCTGCAGTTAGAGTGTGATGTTGGTTACACAACTCTGAATATGCCACATCCATTGAATTGTACATTTTAAATGATAGTATGTGAATTATATCTCAGCTGTTTTTAAAAACTATGAGATGTAGGCCTGGGAGTATATTGAGCCCAGGAGATACCCTGAACTTTCTTGGAAAATTTTGCATTAGCCCTTAGGGTTTCAGGTATGTTCTTTACATTTGTCATGGTTTGATGGAGGACTCCAAAAAGATCACTGTTTGGAATCTGGATTTCTGTTGGAAACAGAAAAGCTTAACACATCGAAGCACTTGCTTACCAAAAAGAAGAGGGAAGACTTCTGGTGAAACTTCTGTAATTGTCTTAATAGCCACATGGAAAGGAGTAAAAAAATCACTTAGATGTGCAGTGCATTAGGATCTCCACCAGTGACGGGGAAAAACAAAGAGACAAATACCTCACAACCGAAGTTGATTTCAGGACAGTTTTGATAGAGGCCAAATTTAGTATTTACAATTCATTTAGTAAAAGATGTGAAAGTGAAAACTTGTAGAAGATGCTGGGATTGTTAATCTTGCAAACTGAAGTCTTCTGTTAAAACAGAGCTAAGAAGCCAGTCTTATAATCTGATGAGCCTCTGAAAGATGTAATACAATTTTGCAGAATCATAAATGATATCTAGTAGAGTAAGTCCCCTAATAACGAACAAGTTCCGTTCTGAAAGCACGTTTGTAAGGCCAGCAAAATTAGCCTAGGTACCCAACTAACACAATGGGCTGTATAGTATTGTATAATACTCTTTTTTTTTTTTTGAGTTGGAGTTTCACTCCGTCACCCAGACTGGAGTGCAGTGGCCGCTCCCGGCCACTACAGCCTCGACCCATTGGGCTCCGGCGATCCTTCCGCCTCAGCCTTCCAAGTAGCTGGAATTACAGGCACATGCTACCACATCCAGCTAATTTTTGACTTATTGTAGAGATGAGGTCTCGCCAAGTTGCCCAGGCGGGTCACGAACCCGCGGGCTCAGGCGATCCACTCACCTTAGCCTCCCAAAGGCGCGGGATTACAGGCTGAGCCACCGAGCATTTACACAAATAATACTTAACAAAAAATAAAAACATTGTTAATCTTATAGTACAGCATCTTGCATGCACGCCAGACACATAAAGTAACTTATGTGATTTGTGAACTCACATTTGCATCTTTGAAAGTTTGCACTTGAAGGTTTGTATGTAGGAGACTTACTGTACTGGACCGTATGCCTGAGGAGCAACAGAACTTGATTGTGGCATCTGTTCATGACCTGGATTGCCAGAGTCCACAGCCACCTCCCAGAGCCTCAGGAGACCACAAGACAATGATTCTGAATACTCTTCCATGGGGGTAATCTAATTCAGAATGCTTGCATGAGTGAATCTGCAGGTTTTTATGTAGGTAAACAGAAGTTAACCTATTGCAAAATGATCTAACAGGAGCAATGTTTGTGAACAGTTGATGTACAGAACACTTTGGAACATGATTGACATATAAACTCATAGACTCCAGTCTATCTAAAATCTGAAAACTCAAAAATCATCCTTTTACAAGGTGTAGAAGTTATTAACTGTGCTCTAACCATGGTATACATGGAGGAGTCTTAAAGCACCTCTGATTTGAATTAGCAAGATGCAAATATAATAGATTCCAAAGAAAACCTAAGTTGAGGTTTATTTTGATTTTGTTTTTAAAGCAAGTAAAGCAGTGAAAATGGAATTACCTTTCAGAGGCTAAAATTACTGCGATGGCCATGCTTTTGCCTAAAGAAGAGTTTAATTTGTCCATTTTCATGCTTTATCCCCTCTGAATTGTAGGCCACATCTTATTGTTTAGCCTAAAAGATGATTTATTTAGCAGTTTCTTCTCAGGTATGGAACCATAGTCATTAAGATGTTGGCCAGGCCAGGCTCGGTGGCTCAGCCTGTAATCCCACCACTTTGGGAGGCCAAGGTGAGTGGATTGCCTGAGCCCGCGAGTTCGAGGCCAGTTTGGGCAACTTGGTGAGACCTTATCTCAACAATAAATCAAAAATTAGCTGGGTGTGGTAGTGCGTGCCTATAGTTCCAACTACTTGGAAGACTGAGGCAGAAGGATCGCCGTAGCCCAACAGGTCGATGGCCAGGAGCGGCCACTGCACTCCAGTCGGCGACAGAGTGAGACTCCAACTCAAAAAAAAAAAAAATGTTGGTCAGAATAGAACTGCTGGTGAAATACTCATCTTGGTTAGTATTCTGGATTAAACGACAAATGACCTTTCTGGATGTTCCCTGAAACTACTCGTTTGAATATTAAACTTGTTCTCTAATGTATTTGAATGTTCAGTTTCTGAATTTGAACTATAATAAATCAACCCTTTTATAGTAACTTTTTTTAAGAACATAAGCTTTGTAGCATAAGTGGCAAAGACTATTTATAGCATCACATAAGTTGCCCCATTGTAAAATGTGCCGTCAGGTTGGAAGTTGTAAATTCATAGTACAAACTTTGCCACGGGTATTTTTGACAGATGAGTCATCTAAGACACACGGAAGTTAAATGACTTGCCGGGGGTCACAGAGGATTTTTATTTCATTAGATCCCAGATTTCTGGGTTGCCTTCGTCCCCAGTCTGAGGCATTTTGGGTGGAAAGGACTCTTTTATTCAACTCCTTGGTCCCCAGGACAGGTCCATTTGCCGACAGTGCTCATAGGAGCTAATCAGGTTTCTTCATAAAAGGAGAGACAAGCTTCAACATGCTCTGGAGGAAGCCAAGCTAGGTGCAGTGTTTCTTCCTGCCATTGAGAAAAACCCCACAGCATGAAAGGGGAGGCTCAGGCCTATAGTCAAGTGCAATAATCGTTAGTCAAGAAAAAATGTGGTGGGATCTAGAGGAGAAGTAGGTGATAAATTCCACCAGGCATCTTGGAGAGGAAAAATACATCTACCCAAGCAGATCCATGGAAGATGCTTTGAAGGAAAACAACCGAGGCGTTATGGTGAGTGCTAAGGTGACACTGAAGTGGAACCTTAAAGGGCAGGTGTCCTTTTCACAAGCAGATGACCAGGGAAGGGTGACTGCAGGGCCAGGAACAGCATAGCTGGGGAGAAGCTGCAGAGTTGGGAAAATGGTGAATATTAGATCAGACTCCCAGGAGGGCCTCTAAGAACATGTCAGACTGGGGGGGTCTGTGATCTGGTACCACGTGGAAGGTGCAAAGAATTGCACACAAGTTAAATTGGAGAATATAATGTATTTTAGAAAGTAAATTGGAGAGAGAGAGAGAGAGAGGAGATTCACCTCCCCAAGGCAGGGAAGGGGGCCAAAGCTTTGGAAAACATGGTGGCCGTAGCTCAATGAACACATGCCTGACCAGTGCTCAACAAAAGCAGTGGCCCAACAACTTTGTTATCGTTGTGAAAAGCAGGTTGTAATTCCCTACTGTTCGTAGCATTGTGGACATCCCAGTAGACACTTAGAGTTGAGAGACCCACACTTACCTATCTCTAGCTCGTATGGAGTAAGAAAATGCTAGTAAAAACCACAGGAAGCAGCCATGTCTACTTTGGAAAAGAGTTGGGGCTATGTAGACTAAGGCCCAAAGTGGATCAAAAGCAGTTTTTGCGATTGACTCAGGCCTCTGCGATCACTTTTTACTCACTTGCATTTTAAAAATGCTCTACTGTGTCTTATTTTTCATCCCATGATTTAAATTAGTACCTTCACATCCCGTGACTTAAATGGAAAGAGTATGTTCCCCCTAAAAATAAGACTTCAAGTCTTAAAAAATTTTTGTTTTATTGGTTGTTAGTATTTTTAAGATCAGGGTTTATCTTGTATGTCTTAACTGATTGGCTTTTTTAATTTTAATTTTTTTAAATTTATTTATTTGGGGGGGTTGGAATCTCACTCTGTCGCCCAGACTGGAGTGCAGTGGCCACTCCCGGCCACCGCCGCCTCGACCTGCTGGGCTCCGGCGATCCTTCCGCCTCAGCCCTCCAAGTAGCTAGAACTACAGGCACGCGCTACCATGCCCGGCTGATTTTTGATTTATTGTAGAGATGAGGTCTCGCCAAGTTGCCCAGGCAGGTCTTGAACCCGCGGGCTCAGGCAGTCCACTCACCTCAGCCTCCCAAAGGCGCGGGATTACAGGCTGAGCCACTGGGCCCGGCTGGCTTTTTTTATTTTTTGAGTCAGGGTCTCACCCTGTTGCCCAGGCTGGAGTACAGTGGCACAATTCTGGCTCACCACAGCCTCAACCTTATGGACTCAGGTGATCCTTCCACCTCAGCTTCCTAAGTAGCTGGGACTACAGACGTGCACCACCACACACAGCTGTTTTTAAAATTTTTTTGGTAGAGATGAGGTTTCGCTGTGTTGCCCAGGCTGGTCTTGAGATCCTGGGCTCAAGCACTCCTTCCCCTCAGCCTCCCAAACTGCTGGGATTACAGGTGTGGACCACCATGTCCACTCTTGATTAGCTTTTACAATCTGTACATCGCAGGAAGAAATGTATTTAACTTTTAAGAATTTATTAGTCAAAAAGCATAACGTTGCCTTGGCTTGCATATCAAGTAACTATTACAATAGTGATTTGTCCTTTCCTGTTGTCCAGTATTTTCCAAATGGTCAACAGTTTAAACATTTCAGCTTGCACTGAGAAACCTTGCTACATTACCAAAGTCTTGTTTTGATGCAGTGCACCTGAACTCAACTTTGCAGCAGATGTATTTACTCTAAATTACACTTTTACAGACACAAGGTCAGGTGTAGCTGGGTGACAGCGCTCTTTCAGGAGCCATAAGTCAGTCAGCCACAACAGATGCAAACAGGCTAACCAAGGCAGTCGCACTGTCGTTTTTTAGATGAGAAATTTAAGATCCATAGTATCAGGAACAATGTTTAATGTTTGGAAGAGACACAAACTCACGGTGATAAAAAGATTAAGTAGAAGACAGCATGCCTCTCAAGTATATCAACGTCTGACTCAAGAAGGATAAACAAGTAAACAACACTTCCTTTATTTTGGGCTCCCAAAGTCAACAGTAAGATTAGGACTGACATATTCAATCTATCACAGATATTTAGTATACTCAATGCAATAATGCACTAAATTTTTTTTTAAAAACACTGCCATATTATACAGCTTTTCTGTGTTTTACATCATTTTCCCCCCACAGTAGTGAAAATTTCAGCCTCAGTTTGAAACGTGGCCTATGTGACAGCCTATAAATTATTAATAGTTCTGTTTCTTTGGAAAAGTACAGTTATGGCATTTACTCATCTAAGCCGATAGCCAAAAGGGAAAAATAAGGACAAATATACACTGGACCTATATAGTTATGTTTTTCACAATGCCAAGGAGCAAAACCAGACCAAACACAGTTGTTGAAAATGAAAAGCTATTGCACTGGTCTTAATTGAGATGTGGCCATCTCTCTGGTGTAGCAGACTGACTGACTGACCCTGCTGGTTTTCCCTTCTGTGACAGACTGCAAGAGAGGAGATCCCTTTAGTCAGCCAGACCAGGTCCATCGCACCCTTCTCATTCCTCCCCAGTCTCTTCCCTAACAGTGGCTTTTGACAAAAATACTCGGTTCACAACGATGAGCTGCCTGCTTCTGATGGGTAGGAGGTATATAATCAAAATGCTCCCACCAAAGCACTCTGTGGTCTAGCCTTGATCATTACAATTCCGTGTTCACCATTTCTTGACAAGGATGCCTTGAAGTAACGGATATTTTGGTAAGTGAAAATAACTCCTGCTTGGAACACGACTTACTGAACTCAGGAGTTCATTTCTCCTTTGAGTGTTAGGCAGTTCTCGTCAATTGAGGTACATTCAGGAATGATTCTAAAGAGGTTAGCGACGTCCTGTTTGGGTAGATTTGGAAAACAGGTCCCCTCCGGCTCCACGGTTCTGCATTAGGAACACAGAGGGAAGAAAGAGAACCTGCCTCTGCATGAACAATCCCATGAGTCTCTGGGGGAAGGACCGTCCACCTACACAGTAGCTGAGGAGCAAGACAAGTTCACAGACACATGAACATCAACTTGAGATTCATTCCATATCAGGTCCTGGACGCCGGTCAGTGACGCATCTGCTGAATTACTTCATTTTAGGAATGTTTATATTCATGGATTTTTACTGAAAAAAAAAAAAATTCAAAGCCATGAGCTTGGCAAAACCTACTTTGTCTTTCTTGGTGTTCCCATGTCAAAAAGTCTTTATTTTCTCTTTGGCTCGATGAACAGCACTTTATCCACAATTATGGACAATAGTTACTAGGTTCCTGTTTATAGAAATTGAATTGAAGTTTCTATGTTTACATGGGATTTTGAGGAGACATATAAATCCCACATCGCAAGGGACAAAGAAGCTTGTCCAAAGTTTCAATATACCCAAGCTACTTTTACAACTTTGTGTTTATGTTTCATTATGGGGCAATCATAAGTCTTCAGGGTTCTACGGAGCTGGGAACGGTGGGGCCTGTTTGGTTGCTGAATTATATGCCTTGTCGTAAGCTTTTGAGATTCTTTAGTGGCAGAA
Organism: Carlito syrichta; assembly: GCF_000164805.1. NCBI lineage: Eukaryota > Metazoa > Chordata > Mammalia > Primates > Tarsiidae > Carlito > Carlito syrichta. The sequence continues at coordinate 185,143 of NW_007255969.1, read as the reverse complement.
CTTAATTCAAAATTAAACAATTGAGGGGGGCTCGGTTGATCAGCCTGTATTCCCACGCTTTGGGAGGCTGAGGTGAGTGGATTGCCTGAGCCTGCGGATTTGAGACCCGCCTGGGCAACTTGGAGAGACCTCATCTCTACAATAAAATTTTAAAAAATCAGTCGAGCATGGTAGCACATGCCTGTAATTCCAGCTACTGGGAAGGCTGAGGCGGAAGGATCGCCGGAGCCCAGCAGGTGGAGGCTGCGGTGGCCGGGAGCGGCTGCTGCGCTCCACTCTGGGCGACAGAGACTCCAACTCAAAAAAAAATAATAATAATAAAAAAACATTTGTAGAAAACAGCCTTATTTTTCTATTAAAATATGGAGCAATACTCTCAAATTCAGAAGGGTACGCAGATAATTGGATTGGATTAGGACAAGGTTATAGAAGCTTCAAGTAATTGTTACGTGAATGGTTTTTCCGTTCATTTGCTTTAAATCATTGATTAATTGGTGATTTTGCGGGGCTGAAAATCTAGAAACAATGGTCAAATGATTTGAACTTTTCTCATTTGATCTCAATAATTCCAGAGCTGTTGACTAATTATTTATTATTTAAATAAGCTGACTTTCAATACATTTTAAGATATACTGGATCTTGTAACGTCACGAAAATCTTTCTCCTCAAAATCTGGCAAGTTTTCATCTGGCTAAAATGTCAGCATTTTGAGAATCGCGAATGTTAGGCAGGGTTTAGCACATCTCAAAGTTACAGCGCTCTTACCAAAAGACACTCGTCTAGGCACAGCAGGTGTGTTCACATTTATATGAATGACTGCTTGAGTTCAGAAGGGATTCATTTTTGTCTTGCTTTTGACGTATTTCCACATCTTGAGTTTTAGGGTTTAGCTCACACTTTATTCAGTTTCTCATCATGGCTTGCTTAGTCTGAGCTTTTGAACTTCAGATGAACTCAAAACTAAGCAAGCTCCCCCTGGTTTCAGTGTAATTGTTGAAGTCTTCATAACTTCGGGGCACAGCAAACATGTATCTGGCACATTTTAGAAATCAGTGATTTCTTTTTAAAGGCAAGTCTGCTATGTACACGGTAATCGACTGCTTGGGCAAAGCTCTCTGCAGTTGTAGACGGGACATCCTCAGGGATCCGTTCTCGTTCCACGCTCCGGGGGCTAATTTTCCTTCTGCAGCCTCGTCCTGAGCTTCGCAAGTTCCTCCTCCAGACTTTTAATGTGCTCCTTCAGAGTGGCCTTGTCCTGCTGGGCCTTCTGACTGGCTTGGCTCCGCGCCGCTTCAATCTTCCTTTCGTACCACTTTTCCATTTGTGTAGAAACAGCCTCAAAAAAGTACTGGGTCAGCTCCAGCGCCTGGGAGGTGTCTCGGAGGTGAGGGGCGGCCTGCCCGCTGCCTGCCGGCGGCTGCCCACCGCTGTTGCCGGCCGCCGGGTGCTGGGCTCGGTGCCTTGTCTGTCCGCTCCTGCCAGGCTTCTTAGTCTGGGTGCCTCTGTTCACCCCGGGCCCCGCCGGCCGCTCACACGTGGCCTCGCTGGAGGGCGGCATGGCTGCCTGGACCTCGACGTGCCTCCGTCGGGAGCCTGTGCCGTCGGAAGAAGACAGGTCCTGCTGGAGCCGGTGCGTGGCTGCGGAGCCGAGGGCCTTGTGCTTGGGCCTGACCACCGGAGGGGAGCTGTCCGAGGCCGCTGCCGGCCCTGCAGTCACCACCGGCTGATCCACACCTGGTTGCAGAGGGAGAACAAGTGTCAGAGCAGATCCACATTCACATCATCACACGGCCGCGGGTCGGAGTTGGACTGCGAGGCCTGGGAACCTGTGCGTCGCCGGCCGTCTCGATCCCTCCCGCGCGAACCTTCCCCTCGGAGGGCCTTCCCACCCTTCTGCTTCTCCCTCCACTCTGCCTCCCCTGGTCATCCTTTGGCTTCCCAGGGCTTTCGTGGATTCGGGGTCGGCCACACTGGTAGCTTCGAAGTCAAAAAAGTTGCCGGGCCTTCCTTCAGCTGCCTCAGCATGCCAGAGAGTGCTACGGGGCCCCTTCCCGAAGTCCAAGGATGACACAGCTCTCCAGGTGTCCGAGCGAACTGGACATTCACCTACAAGGATAAAGACCCCCCTTCTCTAATGACCGGGCCCATTCCGTTCCACAGCCCGGGGTGCTAGCTCCTGGGCCCACGCCCCGTGCTGGAAAGGCCCTGTTCCCCGTAGCCGGTGCTCCACGACAAGCCCCGTGTGAGTCCCAGCAAGAAAATCGCGCCCGGGCTGTTCCCCAGCGCTCCTGGCACAAAGACGAAACCACAGTTCCAGCGAGGCTCTGCGGTGACACAGAACCCTGAACACAGCAAGACGGCCACTGGCCCTGGTTGCCGAGGCTCTCAGTGTCCTCAAAACGATCGTTACAGGGTGGAATCGCTGTGGCTGCCGCAAGATGCTTTGCCTGAAGCGTTTCTTACCTAGCACCGGGCACGAGTTCATGAACAACTATTGATAAGGATCTTCGTAGTTAGTCAAAGGCAGAAAGTCAGTCGAGAAGAAAGGTGCAAAAGGCACAGGAGGCACGGGAGAGCCGGCTGAGGTGGCGGTAGCCACCCATCCCCTCCGCTTGGCCCACTCGGACACCATCGGCATCAGGCCCAAGGCGGTGCGATTCCTCCCTTGGAACCAGTCCGAGCCCGCACGTGCTTTGGGACCCGGCGGGAGCTGAGTTTGGAGCTATGAGCAGAACGAGGGCCTCGCCCCCAGAGAGCACGTTCTCCAGCCCAGCGTTTCCACAACCCGGGCACGGGCTGCGTCAGACGCAGGCGACACGAGACCCACGGGCTGCGTTACTTTTGGATGGACAGGCGCTCTCTGGATGTGAGTTACCTGTGGAGGACTCGCACGTAGACGGTGCGGATTTGGTTCTGGAGGCCCGGGAATCTCCAGAAAGTTTCAGCTCCAGACTCTGAATCTTCAACAGACACCAGGTTTTTAATTCATCCACCAAGGACATCTAAAAAAAAAAGCTCACAAGTTAGTACACAAAGGAATCAAAGGAATTTGATCCACGGTTCATGACGTACCAAGAATGGACTTTTCAACGAGGATGGTTGAGGGTATCACCTTGGCAAAACTCGAAGTCGGGGCTCACCCACTGCCATGGTTTGGCTCTCTGGCCGGTCCCACCTCGCACTGAAATGCGGCCCCCAGTGCTGGACGGGGGGCTGTGGGGAGGTACCTGGATCACGAGGGTGGATCCGAGTAACCAGGGAGTTCTCAAGCTGCCAGTCCCTAAAAGAGCTGGTTGCTTAAACAAGCCTGGCGCCACTGCCCTCTCTGGCTTCCTCTCTCGCCCGTGGTCCGAGGCCGCCTGCAGCCTCAGAGAATCAGGTGCCGGTGCCACGCTTCCAGCACAGCCTGCAGAACCGAGGGCCAAACCAGCCTCTTTTCTTTCTAAGCGACCCAGCCTCAGGTACTCCTTTACAGATGGACTGAGACACCCGCCCTCCCCACCCCAGCAGGCGCCCAAGCACAGGGCGAGCTGGCGTCTTCATTAAGTGACTCAGAGCCACCTTAAACTCAGCCACCCAAAGCCACCCAATTCTTCCACACTGAGCACTGCTGGCTGCTTAGAAATGCGTGTTCTCACACACTGACCCGCCCTCTTCCACATCTGCTGTCCCGGATAGACAGTAAGCTCCCTGAGGGCAGGAACGAAGTCTGGTGCGATGGCCCAACACATGCGCGGTGCCCAGAGAGCCTCGGTCGAGATGGCGTCTCCCCAGCATGTCAGGCCCCAGAAGGCCAGTGAACCGTAGGGTCTTGCTCTTACTCGGTTCAGGGTTGCAGACGCCGCCCACCACCCACGGGCCAGGCCCGTTTTCAGGGCGCCTCGGCCTGTG
>NW_007255969.1:175463-181119 GCF_000164805.1 Carlito syrichta | reverse complement strand
GCGCGGGCCCCTGGGTGGCCACTCGAGCGGCGCCCGGCCGAGCCGCCTACCTGCCGCTTGTCGCCCGCGTGCTGCTCCGCGTCCACGTGCTGCTGCAGGCGGCCCAGGCACGCCGTCCGCTCGGCCGAGAGGCGCTCCGCCGTCAGCTTGTCCAGGACGCGCATCTGAGTCACACAACGTGAGAGTCAGGGGGAGCACAGGCATGGTGAGATGACCTCGGGAGGAGCCCGGTTTCTCAGCTCCCGGGGGCCGGGACCCCCAGGGCCAGAAAGAAGGGGCCAACGCCAAGTCCTCACGCCAGTCCGTCTTCTTTTCTTTCTTCTTCGAGTCGGAGTCTCACTCTGTCGCCCAGGCTGGAGTGCAGGGCACGCTCACGGCCACCGCAGCCTCAGCCTGCTGGGCTCAGGGGATCCTTCCGCCTCAGCCTTCCGAGTCGCTGGAACTCTAGGCATGGGCCACCACACCTGGGTAATTTTTTTACTTATTGTAGGGATGAGGTTTCGCCGAATTGCCTAGGCTGGTTTCAAACTTGTGGGCTCAGGCAATCCTCTCACCTCAGCCTCCCAAAGTGTTGGGATTCTAGGCGTTGACCACCACGCCCGGCCAATTTTCACATAGTATTCACGAAACTCTACTTTTTCAGAATTCCTGAGCAAGTTTCTATGAGGTCAGTGTTTTTTTCTTTTTCTTTCCTTCTTTTTTTAAATAGAGACACAGTCTCACTCTGTCGCTCAAGTTGGAGCAGAGGGGCAGTGGCGTGAACATAACTCACTGCAGCCTCCACTTCCTCGGCTTGTGACCCTCTTGTCTCAGCTTCCCAATTAGCTGGAACTACAAGTGCATACCACACCTACCTAATTTTAAAAAATTTTTTCAGAGGTGGGGTCTGGCTTTGCTGCCCAGGCTGACCTCGAATGCCTAGCCCCAGTGATCTTCCCGCCTCAGCCTCCCAAAGCCTCCCAAAGCGCGAGGACCATAGGCATGAGCCACACTGCCCCTGGCCTTTCTTTTTTCGCATTTGTAAAAGTCCTCAGGGGTTTCAGAGACTGTGGATATGCCGTGAACATACAACGTGAGCCCATGCAGACCCGCTGGGCAGAAGAGAATTTTTACAGACTTTAAAACATGGCTTTCAAGACGACTGCGAGGAAAAACATATTTAAAAGTATGGAGTTGTTCCCTGCCCTCAACACACATATTTAAAACCGTTCGTGTTACCCACGAGGCACGTCACAAACTGAAGACTCGGGGCTTTTATCCAGCTTTTCCAGGAGCAAAGACTTGTGACGCTTCCGGAAGCAGCGATGCGCATAGAACAAGAGAGGGAAGGAGCTGAGAGCATGGCTTCAACAAGCAGCTGTCGCCTTTTTTTTTAAGTTGGAGTCTCACTCTGCCACTCGGGCTGGAGTGCAGGGACACGCTGCTCAGGGCCACCACAGCCTGGACCGGCCGGGCTCACGCGATCCTTCTGTAGCTGGAACTACAGGCGTGTGCCACCACACCTGGCGAGTTTTTCTTGATTTATCGTAGAGATGAGGTCTCACCATGTTGCCCAGGCTGTTGGTGGAGCCAGCTGGGAGAACTCACTGGTGGGCCCCTCCTGTCAGGGACACACATCACATTCCATACTCGAATGTTCAAGGCTTTTTTTTTTGAGTTGGGGTCTCACCTTGCTGCCCAGGTTGGAGTGCAGTGGCACAATCACAGCTCACTGCAGCCTCGACCCTGTGGCTCATGTGAGCCTTCTGCCTCTGCCTCTGCCTCCCCAGTAGCTGAGACTGCAGGCGTGCACCACCACCAAGCTTGGCTACTTTTTTTACTTTTTGTAGAGACGAGGTCTCACTATGTTGGCCAGGCTGGTCTCAAACTTCTGGGCTCAAGGAATCCCCCCACCTTGGCCTCCCTAAGTGCTGGGATGACGGGCCTGAGCCACTGCGCCTGGTCAAAACATTTTTCGAAGAAACGTCAGTTCTGGAAGCGTGCTGAGCATCTGTTGTTCTCTTCCCCAGGCCCGTGCCACGTGAACTCCCTCTAGGCCTGGCCCGCCCTCCCACCTCCTCACCCTCTCCTCCTCAGCCCTCACGGGGGCTGCTTCAAGAGCCTCCATGTGTTTACGTCATTCTGTCCACAGGTGGTGGTCACCTGAGGCACAGCACCTGACCGCCCAACTCGTTCCTGCCATGAGGAATCAGGACTAGGATGCCACACCCGTCTCTGACCTTCCTGGCGCGGAAGCGAGGTCCCTGAAATGCCAGCATTCGCCTCAACACATTCCTCCTTGGCCTTGGGCTCGCTGTTTGGCTTCTGCAGCTTTATGCCTTCGTTTGCTGCTCAGTGGTTAGTTCTCGCCCACACTGACTACAGATTTTTGAAAGTGGTTACAGGTGTGACAGATACATAAGTAACCAACGTACAGAGCTTGTTTGGCGAACCTTCTGGACGATGCAGACAGATACGGCGGGGGCCACTCCTTAGTCCGTTGCCCAGGCAGCTTGGCTAAGCCTGGTGTCAGTAGACACCTCTGAGTCCCGTCTGCTTCGTGGCGAACTTGCAGATCCCTGCGAGTGCCCAAGGGGCATGCTATCCGCTCCACAGGCTTGTGAGTGTTGGTGGTGCATTCTCGGACCACCCCCTATCTGGGGCAGAATGTCCCTTCTCACCACCCTTCTCTGTGGGAGCCATTCTCCTGGGTCCGAGTTGGAAAGCTGAGTGGTTTTTTTTTTTAAATACACAAAACAGTTTTAACAAATGTATTTTGGCCCTAGGAAAATACATTTTTTAATGGGTTTTCTAAGCCATGCAGATAGCAAATCTTAATCGTGTTCAACCTTGCCAGGAAACAAGGAAACACGGCTTTAACAGTAAAATGTCTGTGATCAGTTTGGCAAAACCTTTTAAAAAATGATAAGATTAAATGATGGCAAAGGATTGTGACCAAAGCTCTGCTGGGGGACATGAATTGGTACAACCTCTTACTAAATAATTTGCGGATTTTTTTTGAGTTAGAATCACACTCAGTCACCCAGACCGGAGTGCAGTGGCCACTCCCGGCCACCGCAGCCTCGACCTGCTGGGCTCCAGCGATCCTTCCACCTCAGCCTTCCAAGTAGCTGGAACTACAGGCGTGCGCTACCACGTCCGGCTGATTTTTTGATTTATTGTAGAGATGAGGTCTCGCTGCCCAGACGGGTCTCGAACACGCGGGCTCAGGCCATCCACTCACCTCAGCCTCCCAAAGCGCGGGATTACAGGCTGAGCCACCGAGCCCGGCAATTTGCCAATATTTATTAAGAGCCTTAAACATATACCTTTGGACCCAAATTATTCTAATTCTGAGCAAATAATCTGAGAAGCAGTGAAAAGTTTATGCACATAAATGTTAATCGGCATTATTTATGAATGAAAAACTAGAAGTAATGCTAACTGTCTAACAGAAAGAAATGCTAAAATAAATTATGATATACTCGGGTGCTATCAGCATATATTGAGTATTACAATCTTAATACAGCTTTTTCCTTTCTGAATTGTTATACTTTTGGGGCACCCTCTGTATAATATGCTGGAATATTATAAAGTGAAGGACATGGGAAAATACTAATGACATAAAATTAAGTGGAAAAAGCAAAATACTAGTCCTGGCCGGGCGTAGTGGCTGTAATCCCAGCATTTTGGGAGGTGGAGGTGAGAGGACTGCTTGAGCCCAGGAGTTCAAGATCAGCCTGGGCCACGTGGTGAGACCATGTCTCTACAATAAGTAAAAAAACATTAGCTGGGGACGGTGGCGTGTGCCAGTAGTCCCAAGCTCCTCATACTCAGGGGGTTGAGGCGGAAGGATCACCTGAGCCCAGAAGGCCGAGGCTGCTGTCATCGTGCCACTGCACTCCAGCCTGGACAACAGAGTGAGGCTCCAACCCAAAACAAAATCAAGAACAAAAAACGATTCCTCTTTATGTAGGGCTGGTACACCGCCATGAGAAAGTACACTGTAGCTCGGCACGTCTAAGGTGTGTTACTAGATGAAAAAGCAAGCAGCAGAAAGAAGTAGCATGGTTCCGTTTTTGCTTCAAAGTGATAATTATGTCGGCTGCAATCTAGAAGAGAGAAAAGCTATAGAAGATGGGAGGGATCTCTGGGGAGCGTCACCTTGATGCAAATTTCCATAGTGTGGGGTGATTATTTTGAGTCAGAGTCTCACTCTGTTGCCCACGCTGGAGTGCAGTGGCACCGGCATGGCTACCGCAGCCTCGAGCTGGGCTCAGGCAATCCTTCTGCCTCAGCCTCCTGAGTAGCTGGGACTACAGGCACATGCCACCATGCCTGGCTAATTTAAAAAAAAATTTTGTAGAGATGAGGTCTCGCTACATTGCCCCAAGTGGAATCAAACCCCGCAGCTCAAGAAATCCTTCCACCTCAGCCTCCCAAGTGCTGTGCTACAAGTACAGGTGTGAGCCACCATTCCTGGCTTGGTTTTTTTCCAATGAACATGTATTATTTTTAAAGTGTTTTTTGTATTTTTAAAAAGTCAATATCCATTACACATTTCTTATTAATTACAAAGGGAATTTAATTACAGTGGAGGAATATGGTGGTTACCAACTCAACCAAATGGTCAAACTTCACCTCATTAATAATGAGACAACCTAGCCGGGCTCGGTGGGTCAGCCTGTAATCCTGCGCTTTGGGAGGCCAAGGCGAGTGGATTGCCTGAGCCTGCGGGTTCGAGACCCGCCCAGTCAACTTGGCGAGACCTCCTCTCTACAATAAATCAAAACATTAGTCACACGTTGTGGGACATGCCTGTAGTTCCGGCTACTTGGAAGGCTGAGGCGGAAGGATCACCTGAGTCCAGCAGGTCGAGGCTGTGGTGGCCATGAGCATGCCACTGCACTCCAGTCTGGGTGACAGAGGGAGACTCCAACTCAAAAAATAAATAAATAAATAAATAAATAATGAGACAACCTGACATGTGCCTCCTGATGAGAGGCAAGTTCAAGTGTGTACCACTAATTATGAAGTATTCTTGTCAGAAGTACTTAACCTGAGCCTGAGTAAACATCTAGACCTAGTTCTCGACCTTTCGCTCATACCAGCATCGCCTGGAGGTCTCGTTAAACACAAGTTGATGGATCCCACAGTTTTATTCACCGTTGAATTCAGTTCAGTAGAGCTGGAATGAGGCTCAAGAATTCGCTTCCCCTCACACCCGCCTTCTAGTTCCCAGGGAAGGCCGACTTGCTGGTCCACAGACCACACTTTGAGAACCACCGTTCTAGATCCAGCTTTCAGTTTACGGAAACATAGGGAGCGAGGAACAAGCCAAGTAATACCATGAAGAAACTGTCAGACGAATCCAGAATAAAGAATATCATGTAAAACCACAGGCCCGGATGCTTTAAAAAGTTAGTATCGGGCTGACACGCTGGCTCACACCTGTAATCCCAGCACTTTGGGAGGTCATGATGGGAGGACTGCTTGGGGCCAGGAATTTGAGACCAAGCTTAGGCAATACAGCATAACCTTGTCTCTATTTTTAAAAAAATTAGCCAGGCTCGGTGGCTCAGCCTGTAATCCCACGCTTTGGGAGGCTGAAGTGAGTGGATTGCCTGAGCCCACGGGTTCAAGACCCGCCTGGGCAACTTGGCGAGACCGCATCTGT
>NW_007255969.1:169096-174951 GCF_000164805.1 Carlito syrichta | reverse complement strand
TTCGAGACCCGCCTGGGCAGCGAGACCTCAGCAGTCTACAATAAATCAAAAAATCAGCCAGGCATGGTGGCGCATGCCTGGAATTCCGGCTACTCGGAAGGCTGAGGCGGAAGGATCGCCGGAGCCCAGCAGGTCGAGGCTGCGGTGGCCGGACGCGGCCACCGCACTCCAGTCTGGGCGACAGAGGGAGACTCCAGCTCAAAAAAAACATGTTAGGATGACGAGCAAGTCTGAATATGGACTGGCTGTTCTACGATCACTGTTCACTTCGTAGGTGTGATGACGGTGCCGCGGTGATGATGGAAAACGTCCTTACTCCAGACGCGCTTTTCAGGTGCCCTGTCGGGACAGTCTGCCATGAACTCTCAGCCAGTTCAAGAGGAAAAAACGTGGCTGTGGGAGACTCCAAGCCAGGGCACTGTATACCCAGCAACCATATGAGCATGTTACACGCTGCAAACACATAACCTATGAACAACGGGGAGAATTCAGGTGAGCGTACACAGACATTCAGGATAGTATTCTCTGGACTTGTCTGTATTTTTTACCATTTTCCAAATAAAAAGTTGGGAAAAGGAAAAAAACGACAGTCATGATTGTTCTAGCTTTATGCACAGTGGGCAGGGGGGTGGGGCACATCAGCACAGAAGGAGTCTGGAAGACAACACCCAAATGTCCTAGTGCTGTTCCATCTCAGGGGGCTTAGAGGGGTTGATTCTTCCTTTCTAATTTTCCTGTTTTAAAAAATGCTCTGTAATGCAGATATCTCACCGTTACCATCAGGAGCTTAACCATGCTTTTGAGTCGGGGTCTGTCTCTGTCACCCATGCTGGAGTGCAGCGGCATGATCATGGCTCACCTCAGCCTCAGCCTCCTGGACTAATAAGGCGATCCTTCCGCCTCAGCCTCCTGAGTAGCTGAGACTACGGGGTGCACCACCATGCCCAGCAAATTTTTAAAATTTTTTCTTTTAAGAGAAGAGGTCTAGCTATGTTGCCCAAACTGGTCTCACATTCCTGGGCCCAAGCAATCCTCCCACCTTGGCCTCCCAAAGTGCGGGAATTAAAAGCATGAGCCACCACGCCTGGCCTAAGCATATTCTTTTTTTTTTTTTTTTTTTGAGTCGGAGTCTCGCTCCGTCGCCCAGACGGGAGTGCAGTGGCCGCTCCCGGCCACCACAGCCTCGACCCGCTGGACTCCGGCGATCCTTCCGCCTCAGCATTCCGAGGAGCTGGAACTACAGGTGCGCGCTACCATGCCCGGCTAATTTTTTATTTATTTATTGTAGAGATGAGGTCTCACCAAGTTGCCCAGGCGGGTCTCGAACCCGCGGACTCCGGCAATCCACTCACCTCGGCCTCCCAAAGTGTGGGATTATAGGCTGAGCCACCGAGCCCGGCGCCTAACCATATTCTTTAAAAATCTCAATAAATATGCTTTAGCAAAATTGTGCACACTGGCCTCTTCCCCGCCAGCTGCTGGACACCTGAAGGGCGTAAGTGGCGTGCTGAGGATGAGTTCATGTCCTGCCTGGGCCCCGGTTAGGAGGCCGGGCCTCTGACTGACCTGGTGCTGGGTCTTGCTCTCCATGTGGCCCAACTTTGTGTTCATCTTGTCCTGGACCGACCCCAGCTCTGCTCTGATCTCCTCCACGGCAGCCTCCAGCTGGTTCTCTAACTTGTTGATCAGAGGCTCACACCGACAGCCGTTTATTGGTGCCTGAGAGGAAATCAACAAGGAATCAATCTGTCATTTGTTCCTCAACCAACACATGCACACACACACACATTTTTTGAGTTGAAGTCTCACTCTGTCACCCAGGCTAGAGTGCAGTGGCATGCTCACAGCCACCATAGCCTCGACCTGCTGGGCTCAGGTGATCCTTCCGCCTCAGCCTTCCAAGCAGCTGGTACTACAGGCAACGCCACCATGCCCAGCTAATTTTTTTAATTATAGAGATGAGGTCTCATCTAGTTACCCAAGCTGGTCTCAAACCCCTGGACTCAGACACTCCTGTCACCTCGGCCTCCCAAAGCGCTTGGATTACAGGTTTCATGGTGCCCAGCCATACACACATTTTTAAGAGACAAGGTCTCGCTATGTTGCCTAGGCTGACCTTAAACTCCTGGGCTCAGGTAATCCCCCCACCTCAGTCTCCCAAAGTGCTGGGATCACGGGCGTGAGCTACCATGCTAGGCCAACAAATAAGTTTGTGCACCTACTACGTGCCACGCAGCACACAGGGGATACAGATGGCGGTGGAGACAGACGCGTTCCGGCTGTGACTCTGGGATGTCCTACAGGCAGAGCTTCGGGGCCACGAGGCACCAAGGAGACTCAGAGGGGCAAGATGTGGTCCTGCTCCGCCCACTACTTCTGTCCACTCAGGGCCTCAGGATGTTTCGGCACCAAGGGAGGGGGCAGCGAGCCTGTAGTTGCCCGCCGGTCGGCCTGGGCCTTGGCAGCAGGAGCGCGTCTGTGCTGTTGAGCGGCAGAGGCCGTCTGGCTATCTCCGAAGCTCTTTACGGAGTCAGTGTCTGAAGTCGGTATCAGCGTGAAACAAAAAGCCTTGCTGAGCTGGGCATGGGGGCTCACGCCTGTAGCCCCAGCACTTTGGGAGGCGGAGGCAGGAGAAGCTCTTGAGCCCAGGAGTTCAAGACCAGCCTGGGCGACACAGCAAGACCTCATCTCTACAAAAAGTCAACACAGGCTGGGCGCGGTGGCTCACACCTCTAACTCCAGCACTTTGGGAGGCCGAGATGAGAGGGCTGCCTGAGCCCACGGGTTCGAGACCCGCCTGGGCAACTTGGCGAGACCTCATCTCTACAATACATCAAAAACTAGCCGAGCGTGGTAGCGCGTGCCTGTAGTTCCAAGCTCCTTGGAAGGCTGAGGCGGAAGGATCGCTGGAGCCCAGCAGGGTGAAGCTGCGGTGGCCGGGAGCGGCCACTGCACTCCAGTCTGGGCGACAGAGTGAGATTCTAACTCAAAAAAAAAAAATCGGAACATCAGCTGGGGGTGGTGGTATGTACTTGCAGTCCCAGCTACTCAGGAGGCTGAGGCAGAAGGATCTCTTGAGCCCAGAAGGCTGAGGCTGCAGTAATCGGGATCACAGCATTGCATTCTAGCCGGGGCAACACAGTGAGGTCCTGTCTCAGAGGGGCCTGTCTAAGGCCGATGCCCGTCCCCCAGCAGGGTCCTCTAGTACCTGCATCACCTTCCCGTCCTTGCCCCGGTACAGCGTGTAGAGCTGGTAAGCTCTGAACTCGTGGGGTGGGGGCGGGGACGAGCAGCGGTGCCGGCTCCTCTTTTTAGGGTGGCTGTGGGCGTGCAGGTTCTTCTGGTGTCCCGGCTGTTGGTCGGCTGGCGGGGTGGGGTCAGAAAATGCTGACACCTGTACAGGAGGAAGAGTGGCCGCCCTGAGCCCCGCGACATCTGCAAGAGTGGCACCTGCGATGACTCCCTGGCACCCTGGCTCCTCACGGCGTCCTGCTCCAAGCCACACGCGTCAGAAGCGGCATGTCAGCACGCCGTCCATGTCTGACATCAGCTGGAGGTGACGTCTAGGCTCTGGCTCTCACGCAGCCAGCCGAGGGAGGTGGCTTTGCAGCTGCCGGGCAGGCCGTTGCCAGGACCCCCGCCGCCCCGCCTCCCAGCCACCCCTCCTGGCCGTCCTCACGTGCCTCCTGACCTTGGGCCTTGACTTTCTCCTCCTGTTGTCCTTGGCTCTGGGCTCTGGGGAGGCTGACAGGAAATCTTCGCTGGCCTCTTCTTTTCTGAGCACAGCCTGTTCACTGCTGGGGGTGTCTCCTGCCGAGACACTGCCCTGCAGAGGAGAAAAGTCCAGTCACCTGCTCTACTTGCTCCCTCAGTCTTTCTCAGTAAGGGTTAAATTATTATTTTAATTAAAACCCTTTTTAAAAAATATAGAGACAGGGTGTCAATATATTGCTCAGGCTGGTCTTGAACTCCTGGCCTCGAGCAATCCTCCTGCCTCAGCCTCCAGAGTGCTGGGACTACAGTCGTGAGCCACCGCACCCAGCCTAAGAGGGTAAAATTCTATTTGCTAGACTCCATCTCATAAGGGACTCATGGGAATCTTTGCCAGTGACACAAATTCAGACCCAGGGAACACCGCATGGTGGGCTTCACTAAACAGAGGGTGCTCTTCCTGGTGGGTTGAATATTTGGCTTTCATTTTATATATGAGGTCCCAGGCTAAATATATTCTTGGGTCTAATTCTAGGTTCTGGAACCCCAGGAGCCTACCACACACAAAGCACGCCAGCACGAAGCGATGTTTGGTCTTTTGCATTTCAGCAAAACATAAGCCTCTCATTCTTTGACCTCCGACCCCCCACGTTCATGGCAAAGAGTAAGAGCTCTCTGAAATGGTATATCACATTTCCAGTCCTCGTGAAAAATATTTACCACTGAATATGCACAGTTCACATATGGAGCTTAATCAGACCTGCAACGCCTTGACCCTGGAAACGGGCGAGAAGATTTTGGAAGAGCAAGCAGGACAACAGCAAGGACCTGCGAAAGCATCTCACATGCCTGAAGCTATCTCTGTGCCCCGTCTTCTTCCTCCTGAGAGAGCCGACAGGCAGGGCTCCTTCCAGGGCGACCACGTGCAGCTGTGCAAACTGTTCACTGCACAGGGCATGGGGGGCGGGGCAGAGGAGCTGAAACCTGCTCGGGCTCTGTGCACCATGTGTGCCCTGCACGGGGCAGGGTGACCCAGGGGCGTCTTTTTCTCATTTGCACAGACCTCTGGGTCCCCCCCGGAGGCTCTCATCATCCAGTGTCGGAGGTAAGGCCCAAGAATCTGCCTTTTTTTTTCTTTTTCTTTTTTTGGAGTCGGAGTCTCACTCTGTCACCCAGGTTGGAGTGCAGTGGCACGCTCACAGCCACCACGGCCTCAACCTGTTGGACTCAGATGATCCTTCCGCCTCAGCCTTCTATGTAGCTGGAATTACAGGCACGTGCCGCCACGACCGGTTGATTTTTTGATTGATTGTAGAGACGAGGTTTTGCCGTATTGCCTGGGCTAGTCTCGAACCCCGGGACTCAGGCATCCTCTCACTTCTTCTGCCTCCCCAAGTACTGGGATGACAGGTGTGAGTCACTGCATCCGGGAAGAACCTGCATTTCTTAACAGGTCCCAGGTGACACACTGGACTCACACATCGAGAACCGCGGCTTCACGCAAGGCGGGCATGGTGCCGGAGAGGCAGTGCCACCCCCAGGGCGGGGACCAGGGCCACAGACCCATGGGGCCAGTGACTATGCCGGCTGGTGGGGGCACCGACACACAGGTGTGGTCTGAACTCCCACAGGAGTGGGCACGAAGCCGGGGCAGCACCTGGCAGCCCATGGAGAAACCCCAGCCAGGAGGGGCAGAGCAGGACATGGCCGCCACCCCGCGGAAGCAGGGAGCCTGGGGGCGTGGGCGACTCCCCACCTTGCTCTGCGCCACCTCGTCTCTCGGCACGGACTGGGCCCTCCGCTCCTCCTTCAGCCTCTCCCTCCTCTTCCTCAGGCTTCGCCCTCGGCTGAAGCGCAAGACCTGCGGAGGCAAAGGGCGGGTGACCGGCCGCGGGGGACAGCGCGATGGAGAGCTCCGCGGCCGGGTGGACCCCGCAGCCCAGCGGGAGAGGCCAAGCCGCCACATCAAGGCGCCACCTCGGGGCCACCGGCGATGCCTCCTGGCCTCGGCCGGACACTGCCGGCCCGCGATGGGGAGGCGCCCGTCCCGCCCAGGGGGCTGAAAGTGCCCGGCCGTGAGGACAGCAGGCGTGGTGTGCCGGGCAGGAGGCAGACCGCGGCCCAGGGAGCACCATTCCACAGGC
>NW_007255969.1:142451-168777 GCF_000164805.1 Carlito syrichta | reverse complement strand
GGGGTCTCCTCTCCAAAGGGAGCGTTTAGCCTGCCCCCTGCAGTGCCCAACAGCAGGATGTGGGTTGGGCAGATCTGGGTTTGAGCCCGTAAGAGCTGGTGAACAGCCTTCAGGTAAGTCGTATGGCCTCTCTCTGCCGTCTTCTCAGAGGTAAAAACGGGCAGTTGGTGGGATTGACCAAGGGAGCAGGCAGCTGGCACACGAGGATCACCCGTCACTGGCAGGGGCCTCCCCGCCTGCCTTTGGGCTACTCAACTGGCAGAGGGTGTTCAACCACGGAGTCCAGATCTTTGAGCGGGTGGAAACCTTCAACCTCTGGCCTTGAGATGATATTCCAGCATGTGAAAGAGCACTTGGACCAAAAAGTCTGAGAACCACTGCCCCAAGCCATTTCTCACGCTAAATTCAGATTCTCAGGAAGTCAAGTCTGATGAAAGGAAGTGACTGGTGCCTGGAGCTCACCTGGTTTAGGACGCTCAGAACACAGAACCAGAATCAGCCTGCGATTGTCTTCCAGAGCACATGTGAACCACATCAATCAAAAATGACAAGTAGCCGGGCTCGGTGGCTCAGCCTGTCATCCTGCGCCTTTGGGAGGCTGAGGTGAGTGGATTGCCTGAGCCCGCGGGTTCGAGACCCGCCTGGGCAACTTGGCGAGACCTCATCTCTACAATAAATCAAAAAATCAGCCTGGCGTGGTAGCGCACGCCTGTAGTTCCGGCTACTCGGAAGGCTGAGGCGGAAGGATCGCCGGAGCCCAGGGTCGAGGCTGCGGTGGCCAGGAGCGGCCACTGCACTCCAGTCTGGGTGACAGAGACTCCAACTCAAAAAAAAAAAAAGAAAAATGACAAGTGACACTCAGATGCCATCCAAACCCAAATAATCATCAACAAAATTCCATTTCCCATGGTATGAGCCAGTGGAAATAACTTTGCATGACTTTCAGCCATCCTGGAAGAAGCCGTGCCATCTACCAAACAGAACATCATTCTTCCTTTTCCAACCACAGGAATCAGGGATATTGACCTTGAGGCCTTGAAAAGAAACATCGTCTTAGTACTGCTGTGGCCCATTAAAATCCAAGTCCAAAGAAACAAAAGAAAAAAGGAAAACAAAAAAAAAAACAAAGATAGACATCCATGTCCAGCTAAGGTCCTAAGCAAGGTGACTTCTCTCCAGACAAATCAAACAATAAGGCAGCCAGGGCGGTGGCTCATACTTGTAATCCCAGCACTTTGGGAGGCCAAGGCGAGAGGAATGCCCGAGCCCAAGGGTTCAAGACCAGCATGGACAACTTGGCGAGACCTCGTCTCTACAATACATCAAAAAATCAGCCGGGCATGGTAGCGCGTGCCTGTAGTTCCGGCTACCTGGAAGGCTGAGGCGGAAGGATCGTCTGAGCCCAGCAGGTCGAGGCTGCGGTGACCGTGAGCATGCCACTGCACTCCAGTCTGGGTGACAGTGAGACTCCGACTCAAAAACAAAACAAAAGAAACAAAAAGACAATAAGGCTATTTCTGTAACCACAGGTGAACAGGACAGTGTGTACAACATTTTATGCACTTTTGAACGTTCCTTGCTTGTGTTGAGAATAGCTTCGGCAGGTACAATTATGTGTAAAAGAAACTTTCCTTAAGACACCATCCAATTTATTTGCTACTCAGTGGATCAGTGGAAGCATGGAGAGACTTAAGTCATGTGTAAAGATGGAAACACAAAAGGAAACCTGCCAAAGAAATAGTCACAGTACAGCTTGGGCTCTGGAAGACAAATGACAGGTGAATTAAAGGTACGCTGGTGTCCCGGGCCCAGGGAACCCTTCAGCCCCGCGAGACCTGGTCTCTGTACGGCTGAGGGTAGGGCTGGCTGCCCATGAAAGGGCCACATCTGAAATGCCAGATAAACGGGATCGATTCTAACGAGCACGGAATTTCATTCAGCACTTTTCTTTCGGGATTCATGAATACGGTTTGGCTGACGATTTTTCGCAGACAGCTAGCGAGAGCTGGTTCCTTCCACCCAGCAGCGTTTCCCAGTGACTGCCTCCCTCCTGTCAGGAGCTCTGTGGACTTCCAGAGACCACACGAGGCCCAGCTCCATGCTCACGAGGACGGTCAAGTTTGCCAAAGATGGCAATCTTGATCATTTCCAGAAACCGCTAGTTATATTAAGTACGCTTTAAAATCTTAAATGAAAGAAAGGCCATGCAAAGCCCTGGGCTGGGCTGGTGTTGAGGCGTGATGCAGAAGGGCGGTTCCCAGAGTCTTCCTCTGACTCCCTGAGACTTTTCTTCTCGCAGATAAGCTGGAAAACCATCCTGTGCTTGCTGTAACGTAATACAGAGTAGCTCCAATCTGGAAATAACCTAGATGTCCAACATGACGGAAATGATTTAACAAAATATCGATAGCAACAAAAAAGAATATTATGCCGAATAATGAGAAGACTAAACACTGCCCTGCTGTAGTTAGGATAAGAGGCAAAATTCGAAAGGGTATCTGCACTGTAAGCACCAAGATATAAAACTTAGGTCTGTAGAAGGCAACATGAAGAAACAAAGGTAGTTGTTTCAGGGTGCTAGAACTGTGAATAGTTTACGAACTGTTTAAATGTCTTTATTGTCACTTAGATAATGCCAACCTCAACCCTGGGAAGCCCTGACCCAGGGAGCTGGCTCAAGGCCTTCCGGTCCAGGGTCCAGTCGTGCTGGAGGCCCCCAGGGGAGTCCCGTGCCTCCACTGCCTCCCTAGACTCCCGGTTGGAGCTGGTGTGGACGGGCTTTGGTAGACTGGCCGGGAGTCAGCCACAACTCTGTAGCTGCGCACAGTCGACACCACGGAGCGGGCAGGAAATCCTACCTGGGGAGCTTTTGTGAGAAGAAGAGCAACCTCCGGGTTGTTGTGGTCGCGGGCAGTCTCCAGCGGAGTCTGGCCTGCCTACAAACAGGCACAGGGAGGGCGGGTGAGAAAGGGACACCAGCCGGCCCGGCTCTCACCAGGAGCGGGCGACCTCCACCCCGCCATCCCGGGTCGCTGCCCATGCCCGGCAAGATGCAGCCGCGTGTGTGACGTGGCCTTGCTCGACAGCCTCGTGTGCACCAGGGAGGGCGCCACGTCACGCCCCCGGCCCAGAGGGCAAGGGCAGACCGGGGGAGCGGCGAGCGCTCCGGGAGGCCAAGGCCTGGGGAGCCGCCCACCAAGGATGCCTCCTGGAAGGGCGAGGAGGCGCCCCTCAGGACCAAGGGGGAACGCTTCCATGGAAGCCACACTGCAGAGGGTCATAAAGCCCAACCCAGCCACGAATCTTGCAGCGGTCAGGGCCTGGCCAGAGTCTCAGGAAACGATGATGAAGCTACGGCCATCATGCAGGTTCCTCAAAAACCCAGGCGTTGCTAACAGGGGGACTCAGAAGGGAGGGGAAGGCACTCGAGGCATCCGGAAGAGGGGCCTGCGCCCCCAGGACAGGTTCTAGAGCTCTGAGGAGGCGGGAGGAGCACGGGGGAGCCCAGCCGCTCCACATGTTCCACCCCCAGCCCCTCTGAGCCTTCCAGGAGAGCAGAGACCACAGGGCAGCCTTGAGGAAGAAAGGGCACCTGCTGTTGGATCGGGGACACAGAGGGAGACAGTGAGGAGAGGTGACCTCTAGGGACCCCATGCACGCACAGGCCGGGAACTCACTTTGGGTGACATTCACTCGCCAGTTTCCTGGGACACCTCTGACCTTTCTTTTCATGCCAGGTTGTGCCCACTGCAGCTAAGAGCCTAACAGCAGGCCTCAGAGCAAGGGTCCCAAGTGGCAGTAACCACACATCCCATTCTGGAAAGGGCTGGGAATGGCTTCGGAAGCCACGATTGCAAGTCAACTTACATTATTAACAATGGTCGCGTCCGCTCCAGCTTCCAGTAGGATTTTAACCACCTTCTTATGGTTTAGGGCAGCAGCAACGTGCAGTGCTGTGTCTCCAGCCTGAAATTGATCAGAAGAAAGCCCGTTTGACCCTCTGTTCGTGGCCTCCAGGCCTCCCGCTTTCCATTCCCTGGCCTGCGGGTGGCTCTTCAAAGTCAAACTGAGACTTGCCTTAGCCAGATATGGGCCCTTTGTTTTTTGGTTTTGTTTTTTTTGAGTTGGAGTCTCACTCTGTCGCCCAGGCTGGAGGGCAGTGGCCGCTCCTGGCCACCGCAGCCTCGACCCGCTGGGCTCCGACGATCCTTCCGCCTCAGCCTTCCGAGTAGCTAGAACTACAGGCGCGCGCGCTACCACGCCTGGCTGATTTTCTGATTGATTGTAGAGATGAGGTCTCACCCAGTTGCCCAGGCGGGTCTCAAACCCGTGGGCTCAGACCACCCACTCACCTCAGCCTCCCAAAGGCACGGGATTACAGGCTGAGCCACTGAGCCCGGCTTTATGGGCCCTTTGTTAAAGCTGATGTGGTTCTATTGAAAGATATCTTGGAACTAAATGGCATCAATGATCACATTCCTTTCTAAGAGAAGACACTAGAAATCACAGAACAGGGTTAGTTGCAGGGCTGTTGAGAAGGGCAGAAGCCGAAGCCTCATGGAGGCCGGAGGATGGGCAGGAAGCCTGGGGTGGCAGGCTGGCCATCCAGAAGGCTTGACCCTTTGCTCAGGGAAGTCTGAGGCCAGAGAACTGCTTGATATCTGAGTGCTAGACTGAGCAGACACTTGTGAAGACGGCTACTTCTGCCTCTGGAACTCAGTACGTCTGCAGGCTCATGGTATTCTTTGGGTGGAGACACCAAGATCAGTGTTCACTTAAGACCAACTGTTTCTGCATCTTACCATATAGCCTATGCATATGCTTTCATATATATATATATATATATATATATATATATTTTTTTTTTTTTTTTTAATTTATCATAGAGACGGAGTCTCACTATGTTGCCCAGGCAGGTCTCAAACTCTTGGCTTCAAAGGATCCTCCTGTCTAGACTTCCCAAACCTGGGATGACAGGTGTGAGCCAACACACCTGGCTCAAGTTTTCATATTTTCTTTATATAAAAATGTTTTCACAAAATTAACTACGAAAGGAGGATAAAAAATAACTTCAGTCTTGTGGGCCAACTTCAAATGCAAATGCTGCCGTTTTCCCAGCAGAATGGTATAAATAAGCCAGACGAATATAGGAGCAGTGAAACAATGCATTCTCTCCGCTGTCAGGTCATCAGACAGAGTGCTCTGACGCTTTTTTTTTTCCTGGGCAGCATGAAAATCCAGCCATCTTTGTGAGGAACAGGGACAATGTTTATTTCTTTTATTTTTGAATGCAGGATTTATTAAGGGGACAGAAAAGTTCCCACAATGGGAGAGGACCCGAAGGGGTTGCCTGAAAACGTTGACTTCATTTCTGAGTCACTTGGTTGTGTATGAAGCTCTGCAGCAGTGGTTTCCAGTCTTGGCTGCACATTGGAGTCAGCTGGGAGCTTTAAAAAATACCGACACCTTGGTCCCCCGCCCAGAGTCTGATTTCATTGGTCTGCCACGTGGGTTGGGCATGGGGATTATTTAAAGTCAACAGGCTGCCAAGGTTGGAAAGCACTGGTTGGTGAGGGCAGGGGAGGGGTAACCCGATGGACCAGAACATACTAGGATTCTGTAGAATGACCAACTTCGTGGGTAATTAGGCCAATGGTTTTCGATCCTGGCTGCACACTCAGAGAACTTTTCAGAAACACCACTGCCCAGACCTCACCCCCAGAGACTCTGGCTATTCTAAGCTGGGGTAGGAGCCAGGAAGGACATTTAAAATTCCCCTGTCAATTCTTTTCTTTTCTTTTTTTGAGTTGGAGTCTCACTCTGTCGCCCAGGCTGAAGTACAGTGGCACTACATGCGCACTACGGCCTTGACCTGCTGGGCTCAGGTGATCTTTCTGCCTCAGCCTTCCAAGTAGCTGGAACTACAGGCACGTACCACCATGCTCGGCTAATTTTTTGATTTACTGTGGCGATGACTTCCCACCAAGTTGCCCTAGAACCTGGTCTAGAACCTGGTCTAGAACCTGGTCTAGAACCCATGGGCTCAGGCAATCCTCTCACCTTGGCCTCCCAAAGTGCTGGGATTATAGGCATGAGCCACTGCACCAGGCCCCCTGTTGATTCTTTTTTTTTTTTTTTTTTTGAGTTGGAGTCTCACTCTGTCGCCCAGACTGGAGTGCAGTGGCCGCTCCCGGCCACCGCAGTCTCGACCTGCTGGGCTCTGGTGATCCTTCCAAGTAGCTGGAACTACAGGTGCGCACTACCACGCCCGGCTAGATTTTTTGATTTGTTGCAGAGATGAGGTCTCGCCAAGTTGCCCAGGTGGGTCTTGAACCCTCGGGCTCAGACAGTTCACTCACCTCAGCCTCCCAAAGGCGCGGGATTACAGGCTGAGCCACCAAGCCCGGCCCCTGTCAATTCTTATATGCAACCAGGGCCAGAGACCACTGTTCTAGGATATATTTAATCTGACTCACAATAATTTTTAAAAAAATTTCAGATGTATGCATCCCAACTCAGCAAAGTCAAACAGTGCATCACAGGTATCAGTAAATATCAAGGCCATCTATTTTTAAAAAAAACCCGGCTGACGACTGAAAAGCATGTACATTTCCATGAAAGAATGTGATCATCACAGCTTGGCACGCTCTAGATCACGGATCCAATTTGACAGAAGCGAGACTGTCTCAGCTCAAATAAAAGTGGCAGTGCAAGGAACAGAACTAAGGGAGTCATGCAACTCCTAATCCCACCTCCTTACTAAGCCACATCCTTCCTTGCGAGTTTCTTTTGCAAAATCATATTAAAAGCAAAATCCGCCCCAGGGCTTCCAGAAAATGTCCAATATGCAAATGTGGTGGCATGCGCAGGAATGACATGGACGCGCTTTCTCCAAGAGGTCAAACTAACCAGGGCCACCGGGACTCAGTGGGACGCCCATGCAGAGACCACCCTGGCAGAGACCCAGACAGGTCAGAGGGCAGCACGTCCCAGTAGCCTCTGCTCCCACCTGCACTCACACACCTGTCAGGTGCCCTGGCGGGGAGGGCGTGGCGGTCACGGAGAGGGAACATGCACTGACCTGGTTCTTTTCATGGACAGAACAGAAAGCACTGAGGAGCAGCCTAACGACGGGCAAGTGATTATAGCGCGCAGCAACGTGCAAACAGGTGTCGCCCACCTGCGGACAGAAAGCAGACTCTGAGCACACTCCGAGCGGTTGCAAACCACACAGTGAGAACGAAAATACCATTTAAAAGCTGGCAGACTGTCATATATTCTCAGGGGGATGTGGATCTCAGCAACAAGCATCTGTCTGAATCGAGGCTGCACTCTGAGACGCGCGGTCCCTGGCCGCTGTGGGCGCCCTGCTCGCCTTCGGCCTGCGCAGACCCACTGGCTGCTCGGCTGGCACCTCTGCATCCACACTGAGGACACCAGATGCCTGCTCCCCAGGAGACCGTCGGGAGAGTTAAGGCAGGCTCTGCTTACCCTGCACTTGATAGGAACCTGCTGGTCCTGGCCTCCCCTGCGAGTCCAAGGGTCTGGAGTAAGCCGCGTTGAGAACCGCAGCCCTGTTTTGGACTGATTGTTTCCCAGCGTAGATCCAGAGGACAGGGCAGTGGGGGGCTGTCAAATTCTAAGAGCACATGTGTCCCCAAAACTCAAGGAGCATCCCACTTCAGCATCCTACATGGAGCCTGGGAGCCAGTGGGGAAGCAGTGAAGGGAGGAAAAAGGGCATTAAGAAGAACCCAGATCAGAATGTGCCTAGTGGGCACCGACAGACCTCTGCTCCCCGAGAGACAACGAAACTGGAAGCAGGAAGTCATGTCGTTCCACAAGGTTCTCTTTATTTATTTTTGGGGCTGGGGTCTCACTCTGTCACCCAGGCTGGAGTGCGGTGGCACAACCACGGCTCACCGCCGTCTCGACCCCCTAGGCTCAAGTGATCTCTTGCCTCAGCCTCCCAAGGAGTTGAAACGACAGGTGCTGTCACCATGTCCCCCAAACGCGTTTTACATTTTCATGATATTCAAGTCGGCTTTGGGGGTTATTTTCTGAAGTGACAAGAAACAGCACACAAGAAGCCGCTTGCGTTCACCTACATTGTTTTTGAGGTCAGCGCGGGACCCGCCCAGCAGGAGGACACGCGTGCTCTGGGAGTGGCTATTCTGGCAGGCCAGGTGCAGGGCCGTGTTCCCTGCCTTGGAGAGAGGTGGAGAGAGGAGGACGTTAGCAACACGCTTCTGCACAGGCCTGTAGGCCCCACAGAGGGCGATACTCACTCGGGGGCCGGGGAAGGCGAAGGCTCACATTCCCGACCTCCGACCGGGGCCCTTCAGGGGTGCTGCAGAGGCAAGAACATTTCATCTGGAATCCAAACAGGCAGGAGGGGCCTGTCATAGAACCTTGGTTCCAAGTCCTGGCTCTGCCACTTCCTAGTTGAAAGCCACTGGGCAAGGCTCCTCGAAGGCTCAGTCTCAAATTCCCTTTTGTGTGAAATGAACCTTCGCACATGGGGGCTCTAAGGATGAACTCAGAGTGCCCAGGACAGCACTGCCCTCACCCTAACATGCTGGCACATGCACAGCACAGAATTCCCCACGGATGACTTCCTGCCCAACGTGAATTACAGCGGTGGGTACCATCTCTGCCAACGGCGAGTTAAAAAAGGCAAAACTGGTCACTTCCTGGGAGTGTAGGCTAATGATCACGGAGATTTACTTGTAAGCCTTTTTCCAAACACCCATTCTTATGTGTTTTACATTTTTTGTAGAGACTCCTGGCCTCAAGCAATCCTCCTGCTTTGCCTTCCAAGGTGCTGGCATCACAGGCCTGAGCCACTGTGCCCAGCCAATCCCTGACCTTTTGAAAAGAGAAATGAAAAAATTAGCCGGGCGCGGTGGTGCGCGCCTGTGGTTCCAGCTACGTGGAAGGCTGAGGCGGCCGGGAAGCCCAGGTGGCCGGGAGCGTGCTACTGCACTCCAGCCTGGGAGAGAGTGAGACTCCAACTCAAAAAAAAAAGAAAAGAGAAATGAGTTTTGTTTTTGTTTTGTTTGTTTTTAACGGGGGAAGGGAAGACTGGATGCGGCCAGTTCACACTCCAACCAGCCTGGGTGGGTATTTTTCTCACGGCTACCTCTGGGAACACGGAGGATCCCAAGCCTGAGGGCGCAGTGAGTGGGCACTTCTGAACTCATGGCTACACACTAGCATCCCCGGGACTGCTTTTGACACATGCCCATGCACAGCGGACTCCCACACTCTGGGAAACCCCTCGGTCCAGGGCAACCTGGGACAGTCATCAGCCTAGGCCGGATGGCTGGGGGTTCTTAAGTTTGGGGTTTTCTCCTTTTTTCTGTTGCTTAAAGTTCCCAGGAGAGTCTAGTGTGCAGCTAGGTGGAGGCTGCGGCTGCTCAGTTCTTAACCAGGAGGGGTTGGTCATATTTTTTGGGTTTTTAAAAATTTTTTATTTGAGTCGAAGTCTTACTTTGTTGCCCAGGCTGCAGTGCCATGGCCCTCACACGACCACTGTAGTCTCGACCTGCGGAGGACAGGCGATCCTTCCACCTCAGCCTTCCAGGTAGCTGGAACTACAGACGCATGCTACCACGCCCGGCTTACGTCTTTTGATTTATTGTAGAGATGAGGTCTCGCCAAATTGCCCAGGCTGGTCTTGAACCCCTGAGCTCAGGCAATTCCTCTCGCCTTGGCCTCCCAAAGTGCTGGGATTACGGGCTCGAGCCCCCGTACCCAGCCTAGGGGAACTCTTACTGCTGCCCGTGGCCCCCATGTTGCTGCCACCTAGAATCCCATTCCAGCACACCTGATTCGCTCTCCCACTGCTACATGACGAAGTCACCACCCATGATGCCAACTGCACAACTGCATTGTGGGAGATCGTCAGCCCCCTTCAAACCCATGCCTCAGATCTAGCTGGACCATCTGAGGACAGAAAAGAGGAAAGTCCCTCTTATGACACTCTCTTACCTCTACTGCAACTATCCCAAGAGCACTGACAATGCTTTTTTTTATTTTTTAAATAAAATATGCCTCTTTTCTCAAATGTGAAGGAAAGAATCAGTTCATTTTCGAAAATTGGGAAGGTATAAAAGTAAGAATCAAAATCAATCACAGCCTCGATTCCCAGAGATAACCACTCTGGTGATGTCTCTACATCCTTGAATTTGTAAATGTAATATATAAATTTATATTAGGCATCAAGGCATGTAGTGTATATGGTTTTATCTCCCTTTGTCGTGTTCTTTAGCAGTCGAGAGCATTACCTTGAGAATGACAGTTTTAATAATATTGATTATATTCTATTTAAAGAATGAGCCATAATTCTAAATCTCTCCCCACATTTATTAGAACTATTGCTGACATGATCATCCTTGAGGGCAAATTCTTACCAGTTTTATAGTTTTTTGAGAATATATTCCAAGCAGGGTAGGTAAAAGGACAGACCTATTTTTCAGGCTTGGTTTGTTTTTCCAAACTGCCTCCCAAGGGAGCTGGTTCTACCACTGGGCCCAGCACACCTGCGTGAGACCACTTCACTGCACGTTTGCATTTTGAAGTTCTCTTACTGGTAATTTTTGCTGCCATCTCTCTTGCTGGATTTCTATAATAGTGTCACAACAATGGGGACAGTAACTTGATGTAGCTCCCAGCAGGAGGCAGGGGCACTCCACATCCATGGGGTTTCAGTGCTACTGGTGGGCTATTCCTGGCCTGGGTCTCAATCTGCTTCTAGATTCCCTGCAGATTAAACCGGGAACCCTTGCCAGGTTCCACGCGCCCCTCTGTGCTCTGGCTCTGCTCATTGAAAGAAGGCTCCCACGGGGAGGGAAGCCCACAACCGCCCCCACCTGTGCATGAGGCGTTCTGGCGCCTGCTAGGCCTCACCTTGTTCCTGGCAAGCACGTTGGCTCCTGCTTTGACGAGCAGCTTGGCTGACTGGCTGAAGCCATGCCAGGATGCTTCATGCAAAGCTGTGTTCCCGTCCTAAGAAACACACAGGGAAGAAAGGCATGTTACCCACCTCTTCTCATTATAATCAACGCATGAGAGTGGATTTTTTTTTTGAGTCAGGGTCTCACTCTGTCACCCAGGCTGGAGGGTAACTTGATATGGCTCCCAGCAGCAGGCAGGGGCCTCCCCACATCCGTGAGTTTTCAGCGCTGCTGGTGGACTTGCTCCTGGCCTGGGTCTCAATCTGCTTATAGGTTCCCCGCACATTAAGCTGGGAACCCTTGCCAGGTTTCACGTGCCCCTCTGTGCTCTGACTCTGCTCCCTGAAAGAAGGCATGATCACGATCCCTGCGCTCAGGTGATTCTTCCACCTCTGTATCCCAAGTAGCTGGGACTACAGGGACATACCACCACACCTGGCATTTTTTGTTGCTGTAGAGATGAGGGCTCGCCATGTTGCCTCGGCTGGTCTCAAACCCCTGGGCTCTAGCAATCTGCCCACCTCAGTCTCCCAAAGTTTTGGGATTACAGACGTGAGCCATCACACGGAGCCCAGAGTAGATTTTTTTTTTTTTTGAGTTGAAGTCTCACTCTGTCGCCCAGACTGGAGTGCAGCAGCCGCTCCCGGCCCCCGCAGCCTCGACCTGCTGGGCTCCGGCGATCCTTCCGCCTCAGCCTTCCGAGTAGCCGGAATTACAGGCGCGTGCTACCATGCCCGGCTGATTTTTGATTTATTGTAGAGATGAGGTCTTGCCTGCCCAGGCGGGTCTCGAACCCGCGGGCTCAGGCAATCCGCTCACCTCAGCCTCCCAAACGCCCAGAGTAGATTTTTAAGGAACACCACAGGGCCTTCCTCAGATGGAGTTCTTCATGTGAACCACAGCATGCGGACAATGACTTGAGCGATCAGTTTCTCCATTCTCCCAGAAACAGAACATATTAAGAATCATTCTGGCCGGGCTCGGTGGCTCAGCCTGTAATCCTGCGCCTTGGGAGGCTGAGGTGAGTGGATTGCCTGAGCCCGTGGGTTCGAGATCTGGCAATGGCATTGCGCTGTGTGGCCGGGGCAGGGGGATTGAGCACAGGAGCAGGAAGCACAAGAAGTGGACAGCGAGAGGGAGGGCCCAGGGTGCAGGGATTTCGGGTGCTGGGAATGAGCCGCTTCCTCACCTGGCTACACACGCATGTGGTCATCAGTCAGTGGAATTATTCAACAGGACGCTTATTATTTGTGCATTTTATGCACATTATACCTTCCTAAAACACTGCTTTAAAAAAGGAAGTGGAGGCCAGGCATGGTGGCTCATGCCTGTCATCCCAACACTTTGGGAGGTGGAGGCAAGAGGACTGCCTGAGCCTGTGGGTTCGAGACCAGCCTTGGCAATATGGCGAGACCTCGTCTCTACAATAAATCAAAAAATTAACTGGGTGTGATGGCTCATGTCTGTAGTTCCAGCTACATAGAAGGCCGAGGTAGAAGGATTGTGTGAGCCCAGTAGGTCGAGGCTGCGGTGGCTGTGAGCAGCGTAACACCGCACTCCAGTCTGGGCAACAGAGTAAGACTCTGACTCCAAAAAAGAAAAAAAAAAGTAGCCGGGCTTGGTGGCTCAGCCTGTAATCCCGCACCTTTGGGAGGCTGAGGTGAGTGGATTACCTGAGCCTGCAGGTTCGAGACCTGCCTGGGCAGCGAGACCTCATCTGTACAATAAATAAAAAAATCAGCCGGGCGTGGTAGCGCGCGCCTGTAATTCCGGCTACTCGGAAGGCTGAGGCGGAAGGATCGGCGGAGCCCAGCAGGTGAGGCTGCGGTGGCCGGGAGCGGCCGCTGCACTCCAGTCTGGGCGACAGAGTGAGACTCCAACTCAAAAAAACAAAACCAAAACAAAAGTAAGTGGAGGTTAAATTGCACCTAATTGTGAAGTTCCTTTTTCCTGAGTCAGACTCTCGCTCTGTAGCCCAGGCTAGAGGGCAGTGGCACATTTAGGTTACTGCAGCCTCAACCTGCTGGGCTCAGGCGGGCCTTCTGCCTCAGCCTTCCAAGTACCTGGGCCTGAAGGCACGTGCCACCATGCACAGCACATTTTTTGATTTACTGTAGAGACAAGTTTCGCCAAGTTGCCCAGGCTGGTCTCAAACCTCTCAGCTCAGGCAGTCTTCTCGCCGCTGCCTCCCTAAGTGCTGAGATGACAAGCATGAGCCACCGGCCCAGTCTGAGGTTCTGTGTAAATATATCTCTGGGATTGCTTTAAAAATGGACTTTGCTTATTCTTTCGTTCCAATAGAGTGTAAATAAATTAACTTGCTTGCTTATTAGAGACTAAAAGTGCACAGAAAGTCTGGGGGCATGTCTCTTCTCCCTTCCATGTTGCCACATGTCCTTATTTCGAGATTTTTTTTTTTTCTTTCCTATTTAGATTTATGTGGTTGTCACTGGTGCCACACATTTAAAAAAAAAAAATACAACTGGCCGGGATGCCAGCTAGTCTTTCAAAGGAAATCAGGGCTGATTTCATCATGTTAAGTCACGAGCGGCTGGAGCTAGGAATGATAACATCTCAAGCACTCAGAAGTCTCCTGAGCAGGTTCCTCCAGGTCTGCCAGCTGCCCATCCGTCGCCTCGGGGTCGAGCCAGCGGAGGGTCTCGCTTCACCTTGTCTTGTCTGTCCAGGGCACACCCTTCCTGGACGAGCGCCGCGATGACCTCCGTGTTCCCCGCCACCGTGGCCCGGTGCAAGGCGGTCTGGCCCCCCTGCAAAGTGACACCGAGACAAGAACAGCGGTGAGCTTTCCCCAGACCCCTGCACCCCTGGCTTCTCCGCTCAGGCACAAGGGCCTCTCCCAGCCCCGCCCAGAGCACTGCAGTTATCCGCTGAGGTCTGGGCTTTGTGGCCTTGCTAGTGAATGGCGCACAACAGTATGGCGACTTTGGCCGCAGACTCGGGGGACCTGAAGGCAACAGCAAGAACAGCCCTCAGCTGTAGTAGAACTCAGGATGCCGGACAGGCTGTCCCCTGTCACCCTGGTAGACGCGATGGTCGCGGGTGTGAGGAGCGGGTCTGAGAGCCGGATGGCGTGTGCTGTAAATGAAACCAGCAACACCTGGAACCTTTTTTTTTTTTGAGTTGGAGTCTCACTGTCGCCCAGCCTGGAGTGCAGCGGCTGCTCCCGGCCACCACAGTCTCGACCTGCCGGGCTCCGGCGATCCTTCCGCCTCAGCCTTCTGAGTAGCCGGAACTACTGATTTTTTGATTTATCGTAGAGATGAGGTCTCACCAAGTTGCCCAGGCGGGTCTCGAACCCGCGGGCTCAGGCTATCCACTCACCTCAGCCTTCCAAAGGCGCGGGATGACAGGCTGAGGCACCGAGCCCGGTTTACACCTGGAGTCTTTACTACCCACTTAGTCCTGAGTTCCTGGCCTGCAGAGGGATCACGACCCAGCTCTGCCCGCCAGTAGCACTCATGATTTGGTGACAGGCGGGTGATCTGCCCATCAACCTGTACTAGCCAGGAGCAGCGTAGGGGTTTGCTCTATGTCATCTGAGAACCCCAGGGACTACAGCCTATGGCTGCATATTTCTAGGAGCCTCGTCTGATATTTCACGACAACATCCTCACTGATCTATGCTGCGTTTGGACCCCGTCCCTCTGGGATCAAATTCCTGGGCCTGGGTCCGGGTGCCCAAGGGAACATGACTCTTTTCCTAATTGCAGTTGAGGGAAACATGTCCAGAGGTGAGAAGGTCGAGGCTGAAACAAGAGTTCTGGATTCTCCAAGAGCACAGCTGATCTCTGCTGTGTACTCAGGAAGTCAAGTCGAAGAAAATCAAGTTGAGCCTGTAATCCAGTCTCCACAGGGGAGATGGGGGTACAGCGTGGAAGGAGTGTGGCCAGGCATGGTGGCTCATGCCCATAATCCCAGCACTTTGGGAGGCCAAGGTGAAATGATTGCCTGAGCCTGCGGGTTCAAGACCAGCCTGGGTAACGTAGCCAACTTAGCAAGACCTCGTCTCTAAAATAAATCAAGAAAAATTAACCAGACGTGAGGATGCATCCCTGTGCTTCCAGCTATTTGGAAGGCTGAGGTGAACCGCCTGATCCCAGCAGGTCAAAGCTGTGGTGGCCATGAGTGCACCACTGCATTCCAGCCTGGGCAACAGAATGAGACTCGAAAAAAAAAAAAAAGAAAAGAAAAGAAAGGAAGGAGTGCAAAAGTCAAGAGCCAGGAGGAGCTGTACCCAGCTCTGGGGGGCCTGTCACCTCACTGGGCCTGAGGTTTTTCACCCACAAAAGGAGGGGGCTAGCCAAGTGTGATGGCTCATGCTTGTAATCACAACACATAGGGAGGCCAAGGCGAGAGAATTGTCTGAGCTCAGGAATTCGAGATCAGCTTGGACAACTTGGTGAGACCTCATCTCTACAGTAAATCAAAAAAATAGCTGGGCGTGGTGGCATATGCTTTTAGTTCCAGCTACTTGGAAGGCTGAGACAGAAGGATCACCTGAACTGAGCCCGGGTGGTCAAGGCTGCAGTGGCTGTGAGCGTGCCACCGCACTCCAGTTTGGGTGACGGAGTGAGACACCGACTTGGAAAAATAACAAATAAAATTCAATTAATTAATCCAAAAATACAATAGATGCCTGGCTGCCTACAGGCAACCATGATCAAATGCCAGTTCCACTTACCAAACACCCCAGGATCTGTCACAAGTAACAATACCCTTTCACTCACCTCCCAAAAATGTTCTGCCGATGGATGGTGGTGACGGTCACAGAGCAATGTTTCACGGGACTGGGTCGTGCAGATAGACATGACTAAGATGCTAAACTTTTATTTTTAAGTCGGTTTCACTGTTGCCCAGGCTGGAGTGCAGTGCACACTTATGGTCACTGCAGCCTCAACCGGCTGGGCTCACGCGATCCTTCGACCTCAGCCTATTATGTAACTGGGACTACAGGCACATACCACCATGCCTGTCTAATTTTTTGATTTATTGTGGAGACGAGTTCTTGCCAGGTTGCCAGGCTACGCTCGAACCCCTGAGCTCAGGCAATCCTCTAGCTTTGGTCTCTCAAAGTGCCAGAATTATAGGCATGAGCCATCACATCTGGTTAAGACTGTAAATTTTATGTTACATGGACTTCATCACAATGTTTTTAAAAAGCTAATTCTAGTTAGAAGTCACATTTGCTTTCTTAACATTATAAAAGACTCCCTTTAAAAATCAATGAGGGAAAGTGATTTTTATTTTTCTCCTTATAATCTTAAATATTTTCCAACTTTTTCCATTTTACACATGACTTTTAGCATCAGGAAAAACAGTGGCTTATTAAAAGTCTGAGCAGGAATGTTACACCAGTCACGGCATCTTTTCTCACGGTTCATTTGTGGAAGGGGTTTTCGCAGTGATGGGGTTAGGACGCCATGACCATGACTGCACCCACCGACCTTCCCTTCAGTGTCCTGAGCTACTGGTCCTATTTCTTTTTTCTTTTTGAGTTGGAGTCTCACTCTGTTGCCCAGACTGGAGTGCAGTGGCCGCTCCGGCCACTGCAGCCTCGACCTGCTGGGCTCCGGCGATCCTTCCACCTCAGCCTTCCGAGTAGCTGGAATTACAGGCGTGCGCTACCACGTCCAGCTGATTTTTTGATTTATTGTAGAGAGGAGGTCTTGCTGCCCAGGCAGGTCTCGAACCCGCGGGCTCAGGCAATCCACTCACCTCAGCATCCCAAAGGCGCGGGATTACAGGCTGAGCCACCAAGCCCGGCTACTGGTCCTATTTCAATCAGGCTCAGGCTGGTTTTCTTCTCACCCACCCCCCACACCCTGAATTCAGAGGACCCTTGCTGTGCTCAAAAGAAGAACTTGGCCACTGGGACCGTGGCGGCAGGCGGGCTGTGCTGGGGCGCCGTCCACTTCAAACCTCGGCAGTTTCAGACGAAGAAACAATCATATGAGATTGCCCATCTCGTTAACTGTTTAAAACTTCTGAAAGATTTCTAAAACTTCCCATTTCCCTGTGAGAAGGGAGATGGATTTTCCCAAGGTGGCCTCTGGCGCAATCTATTCTCACCAATGGGCTGGAAAGATGGCTCTCTCTTCTTAGCAAGACCCTGAGATTACAGCCACTCTTTGAAGGTAGACTCGCGCAGATTTCTAATTGCTGGAAGCTTTTTCGTACTCCTACACACTGCTGTTGCTCTAACCAGGACTCTTTGGGCCACTCAGAACAATCTTTTTCCATAACAAAACTTCCCATTCTGTCTGTGCTGTCCATAAAGCGAGGGCAAGCAGGCCCTAACGCACCATTGTGTCAGTTACTCTTTTTTGTTTTTTGGGGTTTTTTGAGTCAGACTCTCACTCTGTCGGCCAGGCTGGAGTGCAGAGGCATGCTCACAGCCACTGTAGCCTCGACCTGCTGGGCTCAGGTGATCCTTCCGCCTCAGCCTTCCAAGTAGCTGGAACCACAGGTGTGTGCCACCACACTTTACTAATTTATTTTTTTAATTTATTGTGGAAACAAGGTCTTGGCAAGTTGCCCAGGCTGTTCTCACGCCTCTGGACTCAGGCAGTCCTCTTGCCTCCGCCTCCCAAAGTGCTGGGATTACAGGCGTGAGACACTGCACCCGGCTTGTCAGTCACTCTTGCTATACAAATGATTGCATGAGAGGCCTTGTCTGGTGAGGGCACAGACTAACCTGAGCCGTGGCTTTCTCACGTTTCACAAGCTGCCCAACTCAATCCCAAATCAAGGCAGCTCTGGATTCAGCATGACACCCTTATTTCTTCCTGGCTTTGATAATCAGCTTACTGGATTTGCTTCCCTCTAGATAACTTTTCTTTGTGAACATTTAGCTCAATGCTGGCAGCTAAATGTGACTTTCAGTTCAGACCTCAGAAGGAAATTTTCAGAAGGATTATTTTTTATTTTTGCTTTTTGAGTTGGAGTCTCACTCTGTTGCCCAGGCTGGAGTTCAGTGGCACATTCATGGCCACCGCAGCCTCGACCTGCTGGGCTCAGGTGATCCTTCCACCTCAGCCTTCCAAGTAGCTGGAATTACAGGCACACACCACCATGCCTGGCTATTTTTTGATTTACTGTGAGATGAGGTCTCACCAAGTTAGCCGGGCTGGTCTCGAACCCACGGGCTCAGGCAATCTTCTTACCTCAGCCTCCCAAAGTACGGGGATTATAGGAGTGAGCCACCACACCTGGCCCAGGTGGATTATCAAGAGCCAGAGATCTCACAATTTGTATGAGGTTGCAGTGAGAACACAAATTGTCCTAAGCTTCTAGCACAGGTGTCTCGGGCATGTCCCTTCCTCTCTGGGGACCTTTTGGCTTCACTGTCTGTCTCCAGGCTACAACTTCCCCTCATCACACTCCTCTCAGCCAGAGACCTCACTCGGAGCCTGGTCAGTAAACACTGCCAGGCTCATCCTTTCCCACCACGAGTAGCCATCCCTAGCTGAACCATTAGCTCTGCTGACACTAGCTCAGTACGGTTCTGGGAGACTAAGTGATACACTTCCTTCAGCTTTTGAAAATTAGTCATTCTTTGTTGTTGTTGTTGTTGTTGTTGAGTTGGAGTCTCACTCTGTCGTCCAGACTGGAGTGCGGTGGCTGCTCCCGGCCACCGCAACCTCGACCTGCTGGGCTCTGGCGATCCTTCCAAGTAGCTGGAACTACAGGCGCGCACACCACGCGCGGCTAATTTTTTGATTTATTGTAGAGATGAGGTCTCGCCAAGTTGCCCAGGCGGGTCTTGAACCCACGGGCTCAGGCAATCCACTCACCTCAGCCTCCCAAGGCACGGGATTACAGGCTGAGCCACCCAGCCCAGCTGAAAATTAGTCATTCTTAATTTACCAAGTGAGAATTAAAGGCTCTGAGGGCATGAACTACTCTTCCCTAGAACACAACACAAACCACTTAGCACCTTGAGACCAAAGTTGAAACAAAGCCAATTACCTATGAATTGACTCTTTTCCCATATAAAATTAAAATGCACTGTTAAGTCAGGTGTGGTAGCTCATGCCTGTAATCCCAGCACTTTGGGAGGTTGAGGCAAAAGGATTGCCTGAACCCAGGGGTTTGAGACCGAGCCAGACAACTTGGCAAGACCTCGTCTCTACAATAAATCAAAAAATTAGCCAGGTGTGGTGGCACACACCTGTAGTTCCAGCTACTTGGAATGCTGAGGCAGAAGGATCGCCTGAGCCCAGCAGATTTGAGGCTGCGGTGGCCGTGAGTGTGCCGCTGTATTCCAGTCTGGGCGACACAGTGAGACTCCAACTCAAAAAATTAAAATGCACTGTTGAAACATTTCCTCTTTGAAATATGACACAGAAAAGAACGAGATGTGTCTCAGCACGTACCAGTGGCACAAGTAGCAATGATGACATAATCCTTACTTTTATATGAGCTATAGTAATCATGAAATTCTGGAACTCTGAAATTCAGGGGAAAGTATAGCATCTCAACAGCAATGACTCGATATTTATTCAGTGACTATTTTCTGACCTCCTACTTGTGCTAAGTGTCATGATATCTGTTTCTCTCATTTTACTGATAAGCCTAGCCAGGGATAACTAGCAGATTCAGGGTGGCATGGTTGGGCCAGAATTCAAATGGTCAAGGCTTCTGTACTCACCCCAAACTGCTTCCAAACTGTGAAGCCAATGAACATTAATAGGGGCCCCCCCAAAGATCAGGTGCATGTGTTAGGTTTGAGCAGCCATGTCATCCTCAAGCTAAGTACCGTAGCCACTATACGTGCCCAGAAAGTATTTACCGAATGATTAACTACAAAGAAACAGAAGAAAAAATTCTGTAGCTGGAAACATAAGAGCTAGCAATCTTGCAGCTTGGCACTTTGATTTGGAACACGGTGACCCATTTGCAGAAGTACATAAACTCCCAGCTCTCAGTTTTTCCGAGACACCAGTCTTTCTCACTTTGGGACTTGAAGAGCTTTGGTACCCCTGAGATCTAAATCTCTGTTCTGAAATACTGTTATTTTTCTTTCTACACGGTGAAAAAGAGTGAGCGTAGTGTTGGCAGATTCAAGGCCAAGCTCATGGAAGAAACCCCCCATAAGTGCAAGGGTGGAACATGGCCCTCTTTGTGGGAATCACCTCGGGGAACAGGCAGACATGCTGCAGGGAAGCTGAAGTCAGGGCAAAGCAAGGTGCTGACCTCTTTTTCTCTCTCTGATCTTCTAGGGTCCTTCCTAGCCTTTCTTCTCTGGTTTTTCTTATTTTTTTCTTCCTTCATGCCTTTTATTGTGGCCACAGCATCCTGGACTACTTCTGAAGCAGGGGCCACATGACTGCTCATTGACCAATCAGAGATGGCGTTAGCGCTCCAATGAGAGTTGACAGGGTTGGCGGGAAGCAAGAGAGAACGTGTTCTTGGAGTTGCATAGTCTAAGGAACTGGTTTCCACAGGTTGAAATTCATAATAATCCCACTCCAGGTCACTG
Source organism: Carlito syrichta (assembly GCF_000164805.1). NCBI lineage: Eukaryota > Metazoa > Chordata > Mammalia > Primates > Tarsiidae > Carlito > Carlito syrichta. The sequence goes on along the minus strand of NW_007255969.1, from coordinate 148,318 downwards.
GAGGTCATTCTCCAACTAATTCTCAGCCTTCCCATGCCATAAAGACCAGTATCTGTAGAATATGAAGTGAGGAGTGAATTCTTCATCACGTGAACATTCTCTATTTCTATCCACAATCCAAGACAGGTAACTTCTGAAATAATTAGGTTTTTCCAATAATTAATATCCTAGCTTCTTTAAAGAACACACATAGTCCGGGTGCAGCGGCCCAGCACTTTGGGAGGCCAGGGTGAGAGGATTGCCTGAGACCAGAAGTTTGAAACCAGCCTAGGCAACATAGGGAGGCCTTATCTTTAAACAAACAAACAAACAAAATAAAGAATACACATAGAGTTTTCTTTCTTGAATTTTTGCATATATGTCAAGACTGATCATCAACAGGCGTAGTAAATACCCAGAAGTCAGGCATGAATCCCAAGTTGCCCAGGTTGGTCTCTAACCCCTACCATAATTTTTGGGAGGGTGAGTCTGTTTCTGTCTAAAAGTTGAGGTGGCTATCCTTCTGCCGACCTGTGTCACCTTGGTTGTCTTGTGAAAACTCCTGTTTTACTTCTTCTCTTGCCTGATAGAAACAGAGTGGTTCTAGGAAGTGAGCATGGCCTCTGCTGCATGAGGACACAGTGACACTGAGCACTCAGGACCAGAAGCAGGGTACCAGGTTGGGATGGGTGAGCATGTCTGGCATAGCGGCCTTCCCACCGTGGCAGGAGAGGGCTTTAATGATAAGTTCTCCATGTCTGCACCAGCAAGTCAAGTCCTGCCTTCTCTGTGGTCAGCGTCTCTTCCCTCTCCTTGTATTTTGCTCCTGTCATCTAAGGACATGGCATAGTCAGGAATGTCATGATGGCTACAGGGCAGGAAAGTAACGGAGTATTATGACCCAAAGTAGAAACTAACAGCTTAAAGCTAAAACAGCATCTTTAGAAAATAACATCCCCGGTGACCCAATAAGTCCCAGATAAAACCAGAGATTTATGAAAGACCCTGGATGCCTTCTGCCCATGTATAACAAGCAATGCTTAGTTATTTATTTGCAAGCTGTCCTTCTCACTTTAAGTGTGCTGGCAAGTTTTAGGCTACTGCCTGAAGACCCTAAGACAACTAGAAGCATCTCAGTAAATGAATGACGCCAGGACACCTGAGGGTCTGAAATTTGAAAAATACAGTGACTACATGCAAATCTGGAAGAGGTTACAATAAGTGCAAACTCTCCAAGATTCTGTGTTCCTCACAAAAGTTCTTATTTCTTAAGGAACTATCACACAAATTAGAGTTGAAACCATTTCTGAAAATAGTTTGCAATCACATCACCATAGGACCTTTTCCTAATAGCTCACTGAAGGGCAATTTACTTCATTCTTCGAGAATCTACCCTCTCCACAGACCCAACAGGGCAACCCACTACCATCTGATCCCATCCCAGCATTGGCTACTTGACCCCAGAGGAGCCCGCTGGAGTCCCTCTCTAGAGCATTTGAATGCCCAGGCTCAGAGCTGAGTTGGTTGGTAGCCATGTCTCAATAACAGCATAGTGCCAGGGAGAACTCTTTCTGGAGGCCTCCTTTTTCTTAGATTCCATGGGATCTGTGCCCTTTTTTTTTTTCTCTCTCTTGAATAGATCCTTTTCATCTAAATGTATACTGCCAGAGAAATCAAGATAAACAAAGGAAAAATTAAGTTTTCAAGTCCCATCTTTTCTCCAGTGGTAAATTTGGTTACTGGCACACATTTCCAGCAGGGCTTGCCCACACTCACTGGTGTGTGTGTGTGTGTGTGTGTGTGTGTGTGTGTGTGTGTGTGTATTCCTTTAAACTGAGACAGTGCACAGCAAAATGCCCTTTGAGGCTCTGCACTTGAATGATAATAGACAGGGAATGAACCGTGATGCATGAACCATCCCACACTCCCAAACACTAGCTTGCTACTGAGAACGAACTTCCAAGCAGGTCTTCAGGAAGAAGTTTTTGCCACCACGGAGACAAGGAAGCAGCTAGAAAGTGCTGGAAGAACTTTTGTTCTCCTCCCACCCCGTAGCTGCTCACACTTGGTGCTGTGAATTTCCTGCCAGATAAGCTCCCCTGCCAGCCCATCCGCTGACAGAATGATGGTGTCTACTCACATCATCTTGGACATCAAGGTCGCAGCCAGCCTTCAGCAAGATCTGGACCACAGAAAGATGGCCCTTGTTCGCAGCAAGATGCAAGGGCGTCCGGCCATGCTGTCAATGCAAAGCAAACACTGCTCAGAACTGGACCTCAAAACCACTGATCTGGTATTCATCACTCCTTTGCCTCTCATTGTGTTTTACTGCATGTCTACAGTCACAATCAATGTAGAAACACTGTTGTGCTTGTTCCAAACCTTACATGAACAGTAGTAGACTGTACAACATAATTTGGCTTCTTTTTTTTTTTTGAGTTGGAGTCTCACTCTGTCGCCCAGACTGGAGTGCAGTGGCCGCTCCCGGCCACCGCAGCCTCGACCTGCTGGGCTCTGGCGATCCTTCCACCTCAGCCTTCCAAGTACCTGGAACTACAGGCGCGCGCTACCACGCCCGGCTGATTTTTTATTTATTGTAGAGATGAGGTCTCGCCAAGTTGCCCGGGCGGGTCTTGAACCCGCGGGCTCAGGCAATCCACTTACCTCAGCCTCCCGAGACATGGGATTACAGGCTGAGCCACCGAGCCCAGCTTCATTTGGCATTTTTCATCCAACATTATATATACATATATATACACATTTTTTGAGTCGGAGTCTCACTGTGTCACACAGGCAGGAGGGCAGTGACACACTCATGGCCATCGCAGCCTCTTCCTTCTGGGCTCAGGCCATCCTTCTGCCTCAGCCTCCCCAGCAGCTGGAACTACAGGTGTGTGCAACCACATCTAGCTGGTCTTTTTGATTTACTGTAGAGACGAGAGCTCCCCAAGTTGCCCAGGCTGATCTTAAACCCCTGAGACTAGGCAATTCTCTCACCTCCACCGCCCAAAGTGCTGAGATTACAGGCGTGAGCCAATTCGCCTAGCTCAACATTATATTTTTGAGTTTTGGTCTCATCGTCATGTGTAGTTTCAGTTCACTTCTTCAGTATTTCCCCATCCTCCTCTTGATGGGCACCAGGTTGCTTCCAGTGGTTTGCAGAATATACCTGTGTGCTCATCTCCCAGAGCTCAGTAGGCTTCTCAGCCCTGTGCTGGGTCTTAGCAAAGACTGTTCCCTTCAATTGCCTTAAGCACGCCACCTCCCGAGGTACCAGACAGAGGTGACCTCCAGAAGAAATAACACTTTTCAGTATAAATTGACTCCTGTCCAGGGAATGGCCTTGCCAAAGTCCGAATTCTCCACATTCTAAAGGAGACACTGTGTTCCCCTTGTACTCACCATAGGTTTCACCATGAGGAAATATCCAGACATCAATTAACCTGGCCCCGCCCAGGCTGAAGCACACACTGGAGGAATAAGGGTCACAGATGACCTCACACCGAACTTTCTCAAAGATCTTTATTGACATTCTAGGAGAATAAACCTGTTTACGATGTCAGGAAAGCACCAGTTTGCCATGGGTAACTAGCCATGGGGGGAATCAGAGCTAACAGACAATAAAGGATCTTAATTTCGACCCATGAAATGCAATCAAAGCACTAGAAAGAAAGAGGCCAGAGCTCACTTTAAAATTAGATTTCTTAATTAAGAACAAAGTTACTCCCAAGAGTGGGCTATAAAAAGCCTTCATAAAAGAGGCTGTATCTGAAACGACAAGTGACTTCTCTCTGGCTGGCGACTGTCCTCAGTCATGGGCTCCTTTTTTTTTTTTTTCTTTTGAGTTGGAGTCTCGCTCTGTTGCCCAGACTGGAGTGCAGTGGCGTGGCCGCTCCCGGCCACCGCAGCCTCGACCTGCTGGGCTCTGGCGATCCTTCCGCCTCAGCCTTCCAAGTAGCTGGGGATTACAGGCACGCACTACCATGCCCGGCTGATTTTTTGATTTATTGTAGAGATGAGGTCTCGTCAAGTTGCCCGGGCAGGTCTCGAACCCTTGGGCTCAGGCAATTCACTCACCTCAGCCTCCCAAAGCGCGGGATTACAGGCTGAGCCACCGAGCCCGAATAACTTTGATTCTTTACACAGCTGATCACATACAGCAACATAACCAGGTTCCACTCTCTGGGCCTGGTCCCTGGCTCTGTCATCGCATGTCCTTGCCAAAAGCCTCACACGTTGACATCAAATAGTGACCTTCACAAAGCTTCCTAAGACATTCTTAACAACTCCTGCTGTTATCAGTCAGTTTTTGTAACATTTGTAAACTCTCATCCGGAAATCTCCTTCCTCAATTTAATTTACCCAGCTGATGGTGGCCTAAACGGGCCTCATATTTCTCCAGAGTCCACCGCGTATGAGAGGAAAGATGTGTGTGCTGGGAGGAAGGTGACAGAGTGGCGGGACACGAGTGCTCTGGAGCGGCTAGAAAACAGAGACCTCGATGGATCGAGAGGCTGGAAAGGGCGCCACAGACTGAGGAATCACTGAGTGAAAGGAGGTACCTATAGAAACCGAGAATAAACTTAGTTTATTCTTCGTCTTTTTGCCTTAGCATAGCCATTAGAAAGCATTTAGACATTCTACTGTCAGCGGAGTGGCAGCCTACCCCCCCCCTTGGCAAATCTCCATCAGAAGCAAGACCAGAACAGCCCAACTTTTCAATTCATGGTTTAGCATGAAAATCTCTAGTAAGCTTACAGGTTCCTTATCAAGGCGGAAGGATCAAAGATCACCCCTTGGCTGACTAAAGCCGGAAATGATAAGACCACCATCTTTTGGTCAAGGAGTTGGTGGATTGCAAAAGTCTAAAAAGTCTCTTGCAGGAAAACCTCCCCTTGTCTCCTCTCATCTAGCCTACCACTTGAAGGCAGGAAACGCTAATGTCTGGTGACCTTAAAATCTAAGACTCAGCTGAGCTCGGTGGCTCAGCCTGTAATCCCAGCACTTTGGGAGGCTGAGGTGAGTGGATTGCCTGAGCCCACGGGTTCGAGACTTGCCTGGGCAACTTGGAGAGACCTCATCTCTACAATAAATCAAAAACTCAGCCGGGTGTGGTAGTGCGCGCCTGTAGTTCCAGCTACTTGGAAGGCTGAAGCGGAAGGATCATTGAGTCCAGCAGGTCGAGGCGGTGGCCGGGAGCGGCCACTGCACTCCAGTCTGGGCAACAGAGTGAGACTCTGACTTGGAAAAAAAAAAAAGATCTAAGACTCATGTGACTACGATCAACATCAAAGACCCGAAGCCCTGGACACTCCTTTGGGCCAAAATTCCCCTACCCAAAAGCCCTTAAATGTACACATTTGTGGCCCTTCAGGGCCACACTTGCCTCTGAGTGTCGGCCCCTTTCCAATCTGTGAAAAGCGAATAATAAACTTTCTGTCTTTCTACTTTCTTACTTGGTTGCAATCTGGCATTATTCCCACAGCCCTGGCACCGGTTCCGGCCCACCTTGCCTCAAATGACCCCTGCACTGAGTGCATCCGCAACCAGATATCATTGGTGGGGAAGTCGGGCCTGGAAGAGGCTGAAGGGTTTGTCCAAGTGAGCAGTCAGAAGGCAGAAGAAGGAAATGCCGCTGCGGTCCTTGCCGTGTGCCAGGCTAAGTAGAGGCAGTGTCAAGGGCGTGAAAGTATTCTCCAAGGCAGTTATGAATTAGGGAAGGTGGATATATTTAAGGGAGTAGGCATCACAAAGAATGTGACAGGCAGAACAGCAGGGGAGAGTGTCTGCTGTCTGCAAAGAGGCAGAGGTCAAATAGAAGCTTTTATTTTATTTTTATTTTATTTTATTTTTGAGTTGGAATCTCACTCTGTCACCCAGACTGGAGT
>NW_007255969.1:125754-141915 GCF_000164805.1 Carlito syrichta | reverse complement strand
CCAGGCGGGTCTCGAACCCGCGGACTCAGGCAATCCACTCACCTCAGCCTCCCAAAGCGCGGGATTACAGGCTGAGCCACCAAGCCCGGCTTGATTTTTGTTTACTATGGAACTAACAGCAAATGTTGTACAGCTGGTCAGTGGGCTTTTACAGCCCTTGCTGTTATCAGTACATTTTGTAACATTTGTAAAATCTCATCCTGAAATGTCCTTCCTCAATATAATTTCCTCAACTGACGCTGGCCTAATGGGTTTCATATTTGTCCACAGTTCTGCTATGAAGTGAATGTTTGTGTCTCCCCAAAATTCATGTGCTGAAATCCACCACCTTGGGGATGGGCCTTTGGGAGGTAACTAGGCCATGATCAGGGAACACTCATCTGGGACTAGTGCCCTCAAGGAAAGACACTTTGCTGCTTCTTCTGTCCACCATGTGAGGATACAACAGGAAGGCAACTGTCTGCAAATTAGGAAGCTGACCCTCACCAGGCCCTGCACCTCCTGGCAATCTGACAGAAATTCCCAGCTTCCAGAAACTGTGAGCAACAAATGTCTGTTGTTTAAGCTACCCAACTTATAGTGTCTTGTTCGAGAAGCCCAAATGGACTAAGACAGGTTCAAACCAGATCACATCTGGGCGGGCACTTTAAAAACTGTAAATTACAAACAAGATGGCTGGAGTGCAGTGGTGCGAACGTGGCTTACCGCAGCCTCAAATTCCTGGGCCCAAGTGATCCTCCCACCTCAGTCTCCCAAGTTGTGGGACTACAGGTGTGCACCACCATGCCCAGCTAATTTTTTTCTTGTTTGTAGGGGGGGGGTCTTGCTTTGTTGCCCAGACTGGTCTTGAACTCCTGGCCTCAAATGATCCTCCAGCCTTGGCCTCCCAAAGCACTGGGATTCCTTACAGGTGTAAGTGAGCCACCACACCTGGCCTGGAAGCACCCTTCTAATCCAAAGTCAGCGAAGAATCCCCGTGGAGAAGTAAAGGCTAGAGGTGATGGAGCCAGATATGCTTAGTTAGAATCCTGCTCTGGCTGGGCTTGGTGGCTCAGCCTGTAATCCCGTGCCTTTGGGAGGCTGAGGTGAGTGGATTGCCTGAGCCCGCGGGTTCGAGACCCACCTGGGTAGCGAGACCTCATCTCTAAAATAAATCAAAAAATTAGCTGGGCGTGGTAGCATGCGCCTGTAATTCCGGCTACTTGGAAGGCTGAGGCGGAAGGATCGCCAGAGCCCAGCAGGTCGAGGTTGCGGTGGCCGGGAGCGGCCACTGCACTCCAATCTGGGCGACAGAGTGAGACTCCAACTCAAAAAAAAAAAAGAATCCTGCTCTGACCAACACCTGGGTGACTTGGTGCAGCCTCTCCTAAGTCAAACCTGATTTCTCATCTGTAAAATAAATAGCCCCTACTAGCTAGCCCACAGGCCTGGAATAAGGATAGGAGGCGACACCCACCTTCGAACATGGGTCCTCCCTTCCCTTCTCTCCAGCGTTTCTAGTCCCCTACCCCTCCCTAGGACATCCCAAGCATTCCCTTCTCCTCGACACCCCACACCCTTGCCTTAGCCAAAACCAGTGAGCTATTTTCTTTTCTTTTCTCTCTTTTTTGAGTTGGAGTCTCACTCCGTCGCCCAGACTGGAGTGCAGTGGCCACTGGGCTCCGGCGATCCTTCTGTCTCAGCCTTCCAAGTAGCTGGAACTACAGGCATGCACTACCACGCCCGGCTAATTTTTTGATTTATTGTAGAGATGAGGTCTTGCCAAGTTGCCCAGGCGGGTCTCCAACCCGCGGGCTCAGGCAATCCACTCACCTCAGCCTCCCAAAGCACGGGATTACAGGCTGAGCCACCGAGCCCAGCTTCCAGCGAGCTATTTTCAACGTGCAGTAGATCTAGGTGGAGAGTCAGCTTCGGATCGCTCAAGCAGCCAGGTGGGCTCTAGCTAGACGGTTGAGGCTCCCACCAGCCAGCTCTGTTATGCTCATACACTTCCGCTTTTGCAAATAATCCATGCTTCCCAAGATTTGTGCCTCTGCTGGGAAGGGCTGTCTTCACCAGAACACCCATCTCCAAGCCACGTCTTCTCTGATTCCCTGGGAAGCCTCCTGGCCTGTCGTCTCCACTCCCAGGGCACCAGGATTCCCTGCTAGGAAACCGCCACACTCTGTTTGGAGTGTGTCACCCTGGCCGCTGGCGTGTTCTAAGTAGGCCACAATCTCCTGAGGGCAGGAATAGTACCCTCCATAAATGATGCATCACGTTGATTCAGGGGTGGCACGAGGGCCATATCAAACAGTCTCCAGTGTTCCCCAAGCACAGGGCAGGGACATGGGAGCAAACACCACAGTCCCAGGCTGTCCTCAGAGGGCGCTGGGTGGTTACAGACTACAGGTTCCAGGATGTCTCAGCCCCTCGGAGGAGGTGTGACATCCTGGGGGCTTCAGGAGCTGCGGCAGTGATACAGAGGCTTCTCTGAAGAGGGTCTGTGTGCCCTTCACAGCTTTGGCTCCTTTTCTGGCGTCTGGTAAACACATAGCAAGAGCAAAAACGGAAGTTGGTTTCCTATGGAAACTGAAGCTGCTCGCTCCTGGCTCCTGGGTTCTCCAGGTACCAGACCAACCCTCTTACACACACGCGCATGCACACACCACAGCTACCAAAGCAAGAAAAAAGCAGAAATGCACCAGGTTTTCCAGAACATTCTGCAGTGAAAAGTAACAAAAGTAGAGCCGCTCAGAGGAGGACCCCACCCAGCACACAGGGACACCCCCAGGCCTGACTCATGAAGACAACCGAAGTCCCCTAAGTGTGAGAGAACAAATAAAAACTGCTCCTTGGAGGCGTCCCTGAAGGACTTCAACTTGAGGATGCAACTGCCCTCACTTCTCTGCCTCTAGGATCGGCCAGTGGAAGGTATGGGGATGGGAGAAAAGACTATGCACCAATGACAAGCAAAAGAACTTTTCCAAGCACCAGCATGCTCTGGGTCCTCCTCCGAGACCGGTTCAGCTCAGCTCAGCCTGGGCCCCGGTGGACCCAGGAAGACCAGTAATGACAAGGACAATGACAAGAGACAGCAGCTGACATTCACGGGGCTCCTGATCCATGTACTGCGTGGAGACACTGTCTCAAGAAACTGACAAGAGGCCGGGTGCGGTGGCTCAAACTTGTAATCTCAGCACTTTGGGAGGCCGAGACGAGAGGATTGCCTGGGCCCAGGGGTTCGAGACCAGCCTGGGCAACTTGGCGAGACCGCATCCCTACAATAAAAATGAAAACTTTAGCTGGGCATGGTAGCACACGCCTATAGCTCTGGCTACTTGGGAGGCTAAGGCAGATGGATCACCTGAACCCAGCAGGTCGACGCTGGGGTGGCTATGAACATACCACTGTACTCCAGCCTGAGCAATGCAGTGAGACTCCAACTTAAAAAAAAAAACGAAATCTACATATATTAGCTCATTCTAGCCTACCAACCACTCTATAAGATAGACACTGTTACTAAACCCATTTTATAGACAGGAGACACTGCCACTTGTTCTATGTCATACGGGAGATAACGAGAGCCTAGATTTGCCCCATAAGCCCTGGGACCCTGGTCCCTGCTCTCATCCACCATTCTACGTGCTGTCCTGGTCTCACTCTCAGGAAGCTCCCAAGTTCTTGGGTGTTGTACCCCAGACCAGCCACTGGCCTCTGGGGTTGCTTTAGAAAAAAAAAAAAACCCAGTTTCCTTAGAATCTCAAGGACAAGGAGATAAGTTTTCTGTCTTCTCTGTGTGTCTAAATCTGTGGGGGAGGTTGGTCTATCTGTATGATGTCTGAGCCCCTCCCTCCAGAGCCTCTGACCGACACTCTGTGTGGGGGCCCGGGCAACAATTTCGATAGGCCCTCCCCAGGTGTCTTGACTGTGTGCCCTGGTGGAGAAGCCCAGGCTAAGGGCCAGAACGACCCCTCCTCCCCAGCAGCTACAGGCCCCCAGGCAGAACCTGACCAAGCCCCAACACTCCTCTCCCTTACGGTCTTCATGATGCTCTTATCTCCTCCGTAGCACGAAACACCTAAAACACTGCATTGCCACAACCAAGGCTTCCCGTATCTTCAGAGTATCTGAGCAATAGAATGGCCTTACTAAAAACGCTGGAAAGTAAATCAGATGACTCCACAACCCAAGACAACTATTATCATTTTTTATGCAGTTTCTTTTTTCAGTGCCTCTCTCCTATTGATGCTTTTCCACAGTTAAATTCACAGGTTGCCGGGCTCAGTGGCTCAGCCTGGAATCTCAGCACTTTGGGAGGCCGAGGTAAGTGGATTACCTGAGCCCACGGGTTCGAGAGTCACCTGAGCAACTTAGCGAGCCCTCATCTCTACAATAAATCAAAAATTAGCCGGGCATGGTAGCGTGCGCCTGTAGTTCCGGCTACTTGGAAGACTCAGGCGGAAGGATGGCCGGAGCCCAGCGGGTCGAGGAGTGTGGGCCACGGAGTGAGACTCCAACTCAAAAATATATAAATAAATAAATAAATAAATAATAAATAAATAAATAAATAAACTCACAAGTTACATAGAACTGTCTCACTTTTTTGCAATAATATTACGTCGTAAGCCAGTGGTTCTTTTTTTGTTTTTCTCTTTTAATTTTATTTTGAAATTGTGGGGTACAATTCAGGGTTAGGAACACAAATGTTCCTTGTGCAGGTACCCTTATTGGTGAGGCCTGTGATTCTTAAACTTTAATCTCCTGAAGGACTTGTTAAAAGACAGATTGCTGGGTCCCCTTTCCAGAGTTTCTGGTTCAGTAAGTCTGTGAGGTGGGAGCTCAAGAATGTCTGCCTTTCTTTTTTTTTCTGAGTCAGAGTCTCACTCTGTCACCCAGGCTGGAATGCAGTGGCACAATCACAATGATCACAGCTCAAAGTAGCCTTGACCTCCTGGCTCAGGCAATCCTTCCACCTCAGCCTCCCAAATAGCTGGGACTAGAGACATGTGCCATCATGCCCAGCTAAGCTTCTGATTTTTTGTAGAAACAAGGTTTAGTTATGTTGCTCAGGCTGATCCCAAACTCCTGGGCTCAAGCAATCCTCCCACCTTGGCCTCCCAAAGTGCTGGAATTACAGGCCACTGCCATTGGCAGGAATCTGCATCTCTAACAAGCTCCTAGGAGAGACAGATGCTAGGGACGACAGTTTGAAAGCTACTGACTTAAAACACTGGTTTTCAACCTTATTGCACATTGAAGTCACCGGAAAGTTTAAAAGTAGAAAAACGAAACAGAAAACCCATTCCCAAACATCACCCCCAAAGGGTAGATTCTCTAAGTCTAGGGCGGGGTCTGTTGTAGGTGTTTTTACAGTTCTAGGTGATTCTGATATATAGTCGAGGTTATGAACCATGGCCTTGGACCCTTTAAAGATGCGGGTTTCTCCATCTGGCCCTGGAATCGGATGGGCCACCTGAGGCCTGCAGGGGTGAGAGGAGGCAGTGTCATCCCCCAGCCTCCTTGTGATCTAACCAGGGAGGGTAGAGGCCCAGGGCCTGGCTCACCTCCAGGGAAATGAATCAAAGGGCCTTGAGATGCTGCCAAACAACCACCACAAAAGGTGGCCCTGCTGTCAATGACTCTGGGGCACTGGTCTGGCGTGGTGATTTGTTCAAGCAGGTTGAGCCCTGTGGGTCAGACGCTAGCAGAACTGCACATGGGATCGTCAGAGTGACTCCGATTCCAGCAGGTGACCCATAAGTTACATGAACAGGTGATCACAGATGATGCACAGAACAAAACGATCCGGCAACATTCCAGGAGGAGCCCTGTGAAGATAACAATCTCCCACCAATGGGGATGACAAGGGCACCTCAACCAAGGTCATCAGCTTAGAGTACCCCTTAAAAGGAAGTAGAGGTGTTTTTATTCCCGGCATGTGTCAGATCCGGTGTCACCTTCCTAGACCCTCTCAGAGAGATGGAGGTGGCACGTTAGAGACCCCCAGGAAGGGCCCGGCCCCAGGGAGGGAGACGGGTCATTCGAGAACCACATCCCACAGAACCAAGCCAGGAATGGCTCTGCCGGTGCCGCTGTATCTGTGGGGCTGGGAGACAGGGGTCATGACCTGACCTTGGTCCCTCATGACTCCAGCCAGGACATGGGGGGGTGGTCACAAGTCTTTCCTCCTGCTGGGTATCTTGACTCCAGCTTACTAAGGGCAGGCACTTCAGACCAACAATACTTGTCCCAAAATGACATGTCTAGTAGAGCAGACCTAGATGAGGCCTGGCCCTACGAAGTGCACGTGAAAAGTGAGAAGGAAGGGTGTGCACTTAGCCATTCCTGGGACGCATCTTTGACCGGTGATATTCCTATGACTGGAATCACACAGAGACCTTACGCAGAAGCCGAAGCGAGAAATCCTAAAGGAGGGGGTAGGAGGAGTTTGGATAAAGGAATTGAGACACATTCGTTTGAAGAAATAAAATAATTTACCCATCCTAACTGGGAGTTATAATAAGGATGGTAGTTATGTAAGTGTGACCCATACAAGGGGGAATGGTCTAACAGGAAGGATTTAAGTTAAACTATTTGGGTAATAATTTTGTAATGTGCCGAGTATGGTGGCTCACGCCTGTGATCTCAACACTTTGGAAGGCTACGGAAGGAAGATTGCTGGAGCCTAGGAAGGTCAAGACCTGCCTGGGCAACACAGCAAGACCTCATCTCTGCAAAAAATCAAAGCATTAGCTAGGTGTGGTGGCGTGCGCCTGTAGTCCCAGCAGCACAGGAAGCTGAGGTAGGAGGATCACCTGGGCTGTGGTGAGCCGTGATCATGCCACTGCATACCAACCTGGGCAATGGAGTGAGATCTCGACTCAAAAAAAAAAAAAATTCATAATGACAAAGCTTCTATTCTTCATTATCTGTCACATTTAGGAAAGAGAGAAGTGGCAGAAGATAAGAATGTTACAATGCTAGTAAAATAAGAGCAGCAAATACTTTAGAAACATAATATTCTGCCTGAGAAGGGTCTTTGAGAGCTTGGTTTGGATGAGGATAGTAAGGCTAATGAGATGAAATGATGACGTCTCCAGATCTTATTTGTGGCGGAACTACAATAGCCAGAATCCTGGCCCGTGGCCTCTTGTTTAAACTTTAAATGGTAGAAGAACACTCCACCCCACACCAACTTTCCTAGGTGCCCCAAGGGCCCTCTCATCATAGAGGATATACCCTGAGAGCTTCAATGGCCTGGAATGATGTGGATTTGGGTCAGAAAACTTTATAGTCCTTCTCAAGCTTTCGATCAATGAAGACAAAGTTTATGAAGACATTCAAGAAAAAAGCAAGGAAAAAAAGTGTCATCAACCAGAGTGAGAAAATAAAACTTCACATTTAAAAACAATGTACAGTTTTAAAAGCTTTCAGAGCTTTCTTTGCTTAGTTGGAAATGTGTTTTGTCTACTTAGATGAGTGACATGTAACATCTTAATCAGACAATAGGTAACAAGAAGCAACAAGAGAGTAAATTCCTTGGCTGAAAAAAAATTAGGATCCAAGACAATTTCAGACTGGAAGAATAAGCTACTTTTAAAAAGAGAAAATGTAATGGGGGCATATGGTAATTCCTGTACTGGATCCAACAGTCAAATCCCATAAGAATGGGGGTTTGGAATGATCCTGAAAGATAATAAATAATATAGAAAGGTGACTGGGTATATATAGTTAGGAATCAATTATTCCTAACTATACAATACCTTTAGAGGTGATCTAAAAACTGCCAGGGTTGGGCTTGCTTCTAGAAAGGTCCACCAGCAAAAAGGACCAAAATACTTTTTTTATTTTTGAGTTGGATTCTCACTCTGTAGCCCAGGCTGGAGTGCGGTGGCATGCTCCCGGCCATCACAACCTTGACCTGCTGGGCTCCGGCGATCCTTCCAACTCAGCCTTCCAAGTAGCTGAAACTACAGGCATGTGCTACCATGCCCAGCTAATTTTTGATTTATTGTAGAGATGAGGTCTCGCCAACTTGCCCAGGTAGGTCTCGAACCCACAGACAGGCAATCCACTCACCTTGGCCTCCCAAAGTGCTGGGATTACAGGCTGAGCCACTGAGCCCGGCCGGACCAAAATATTTCAAGCAACTTAACTGGCTATCAAGGTTTTCATCAGATCCTATAGAACACTTGTCCCTGTGTGATGTATCAGTTAATGGACCCCTACTCTGCTCTCAGGTAGCAGCTAATACTACATTTTGAATGGGCTGACATATTCACAGAGCCCAGCATGGTGGTACAATGCACAATGAACTATGGCCAGAGATAAGGACTGTCCTCTCTTATCTTCTGGTTTCTAATAAAAACCAGAATATAAAAGTCACTACCTTTTCAGCAACAGTTAATACAATCATGTGTTGTCAATCTTTTAATTTGTTGGTATAATGAATTTTAGAACCATCCTTGCATTCCTGGAACAAGCCCACTCAGTACCACTGTATTATTCTTCTGATAAATACTGTATTCTTTTAGGTAATGTTACTAAGAATTTTTGTAACAATATTCATAACTGAGATTGGTCTATGGTTCTTATTATTTCTTTCTCATTTATATTTATCTGGCTTGGGGATTAAGATTGTGCTGGCTTCATAGAAAAAATACAACTTTCCACTTTATTCTGTGCTTTACAATAGTTTACATAGCATTGGAATTGTTTTTTTGTTAACATATAAAACAGGACTGTGAAACCAGTGCTTCTTCAAAGTTGCATTTTTAGCCACATTTCCTTTTCTTTTGGTAATTAGACTAAGTTTTCTGCTTCTTCTTGAGTCAATTTTTCTGTGATTTTTTAAAATACATGTATTCATAACATACAGTTTACCATTTTAAATGTACAATTGAGCAGCATTAAGTATATTCATAATGTTGTGCAACCATCACCACCATCTGTCACCAAAACTTTTTGGGGGATTTAATGCCACTTTTGTTCTTGCTGCAGTGGCTAGAATTTCCAGCACTATGTTGAATGAGAGTGGTCAGAGCAGACACCCCGCCTTGTTCCTTATTTCAGCAGGTAGGTGTTCAGTCTCTCACCACTGAATATGTTAGTACGGTTTTTGTAAATGTTCTTTGTCATGTTGAAAAAGTTCTCAATTTCCAGTTTGCCATCTGCAAGCAGGAAGAAAGCCCCCACCAGGAACGGAATCTGATGCCCCCTTGATCTTAGACTTCCATCCTCTAGTATTGTGAGAAACAAATATCTGTTGTTTAAGCCACCCAGTATGTGGTATTTTGTTATAGCAGTCTGAGCCAAGACCATTGTTGACATGGTAGATTACACTGATTGATGTTAAACCAGCCTTGCATACTTGGGATAAATTTCATTTGATAATGGTTTATAATTCTTCTTATACACGGGCTAAGAGCAGACCAGGTACAGTTGCTTGCCTACTCAGCCATGCACCATAAATCATTGGTTTAGAACAATCTGCACATATAACAACAAACTCTCACTGGAAACAAACGACAGGCTTACTGAGAAAGGATTTCCAGGCTCCAAACAAGTTCCTGGCTTAATTTATTTTCTGCAGCCTAAGTTATTATAGTTTAAAAGAAAGAAGGACACTACCAAGAGTGACCCAGAGGATTACCCAACAGACCACCACACCAACATCTGAGCAGAGGCCCAAGAGGACAACTCAGCAACTTCCAGAGCTCCTTTCCTCTTTGGTTTCTTCATGTCATGGCACTCCCATAGTGTGGATATGGAGAACAATGCTTCAGAAGTCTTAAACATGGCCAGGTGTGGTGGCTCACACCTGTAATCCTAGCACCTTGGGAGGCTGAGGCAAGAGCACAGGGGTTCAAGACCAGCCTGGGCAACATGGTGAGAACTTGTCTCTACACACACAAAAAAATTAATCAAAAAGTTAGCCAGGCATGTGTGCCTGTAGTCCTAGCTACACAGGAGGCTAAGGCGGAAGGATTGCCCAGAAAGTTAAAGCTGTGGTGAGCCGTGATCATGCCACTACACTCCAGCCTGAGTGGACCGAGTGAGACTCAGACTCGGAAATAAAAAAAGAAAGAAAGAAAAAGAAATGACCTTACAACATGCAGACTACTGGCCTGGAAGCCAGTAATCCTCCAACACATTCTGTTGGATGACACAGGTATTTAATGAGAATTCTAAAATGCTGATACTCAGCTGTGCTACAACATTATAATGTCTTGTCTAGAGTGGTTAGGATCTACTAAATATACAGTTTTAGGGAGCTTTACTGGCACCTCGACCTGGGTTAAACTTTTCAGCTGTGTAGTAAGTACAGACAGCTAAGGCAGTGGGACACAGCCGTATGGACACACCCCGGTGGCAGGGGATGGTGGGCGGCTCGCCGGCTGAACGCTCAGGTGCTGGCTGGGCCCGTGGGCCAGTCTTCCCCCCAAGCCTGCCCAGAGCTAAGGAAAGGGGCAGAGGGCAAACAGGGCCCGACTCCATTGCCACTAGATGCCACTGCAAACAAGGTAACCTTCCAGAGAGGACAGCAGGAGCACACAAAGTCCTTGCAGGCTCCCGGAACGTGCCCACAGGCAGGGAGGGGGCGGGTAGGAGGGAAAAGCAGAGAGACCCGAGCCAGCTCCTGGAGTCATTTGCACAGCAGCCATAACAGCCTCTCCCAGGAGCCAGAGTCAGCGCCATGGTTCATCCCCAAAGTTTTAAGGCTTCCACCAGGCGGGCCTCATGCATGTCCGACTCCCACAGTCATCTTGCGCTGTCTCTCTCAGTCTGAGGGGCCACCTCTCCACCCTCCAGAGAGCACTCCCCAGGGGGCACCTCCTCCCTGCCTTTGCTGGAAACCGGAGTCCCTGGGGTACCTGCCTGATTAATATCCTCACCATAGTAAGGAGACTCTTATTGAGGCTTTCCTATTCAGATGGAGCCGGGACCCCTCCTAGGGCAGGCCAGGCAACGTCCCCTTCCCCGACAAGCATGGAAATAAAAGAAAATCTTGAGTTCTTTCGAGGAAAATCCCAGGCACCTAGCTAGCCCTGAGAGTAAATGAGCAGCTTGATAAGCAAGAAGGTAAGAGCAGCTCATAACAGGAAGGTAAAATCCCAAGGTGTTTGGTTCTCTTTGGAAACTAAAGATACCATCTTAACACATGTCCCTGGGTTGTTTTTCAGAAACCTGGATCCCCATGGGAGCTCCCCCAAACCCGATGGTACAAAGACCTTAGACAAAGGGAAACGGAGGACTGAACTCAGACCACTGTTCTTTATTTTACGTTTCTTCCCGGGGGGCCTGGAGCAGGTTATACCCAGGAACCAGAGCTAACATTCTTTTCCGCTTATCACCAATGTTTAGATAAAGTTTTGCTTAATTGCAAATCGAAGCTCCTCCAATCCACCCCAACTATGAATCATACCCCATGCTCCCCCCTCCCCCGCTTTGAGGTATCCCACCTTTCTAGGTCAAATCAATATACAGCCTCCATGTACTGGTTTGTGACCGAACCAATCACCTGCAATCTCTGCTTCTTGCCTTTAAAAACACTCACCTGTAAGCCCTCTGAGAGTTTGGGTCTTAAGCATGAGCTGCCTGACTCTCCTTGCTTGGTGCCCTGCAATAACTGACTCGCTTTCTCTCGCTGTGATCTCCATGTCAGTGCTTGGCTTTGCTGTGCCGGGTGAGTGGACCCCGATTTGGTTCAGTAACACTAATGTGGACCCGGGAATTTTCCACCCATTGTCTCATAGAAGCCACACAATTCACGGCATACATTTGCATTCCTATAGCTGAGACATTTATTTCCTGCTGATAAACTTGTTTCTAGTGTGGATTATAGCAGTTAGAATATCTGTTTCAAGGTGTTCTACAAAGGGCACCATGACTTCCAGATGTCTAGCCACCAGCTTGCCCACTGCTCAACAGACAGTGTGGTCCTGTCCCAGCAGGAAGGTTCTGAGACCTCGGGGGGAAATACCGGGAGCGGCGAGTACCAATTAAATTAGAGCCCCTGGGTGCGGGCATCACGGTTAAAATGTTACGGCTCTTTAGGTGATCACATGTGTAGTCAATATGAAAAAACACTGACTTCTGTGCCTCTGAGGAAATTGGCCAGTTGGGAAACAGTCTTTGTGACAAGAACAACTGCGACGCACTGAGCTCTTTCCACATCCTTAATTACACGGCACTAAGCACTTTGTACGGATGACCTCATTTAACCCTCACCACAAATCCCTGAAGTCAGTGTTGTTACATGTTGATTTTTTTTTTTCCTTGAGTCGGAGTCTCACTCTGTTGCCCAGGCTGGAGTGCAGTAGCACTGGACCTGCTGGGCTCAGGTGATCCTTCCTCCTCAGCTTTCCAAGTAGCTGGAACTACAGGCACGCAGCACCATGCTCAGGTAATTTTTTAATTTACTGTAGAGATGAGGTCCTGCCAAGTTGCCCAGGCTAGTCTCAAACCCCTGATCTCAGGCAATCCTCTCGCCTCTGCTTCCCAAAGTGCTGGGATTACAGGTGTGAGCCACCACACACAGCCTTTGCTATGTCGATTTTACAGGCAGGGAATGCCGGCTCAAGGAGGCTAATAACTTGGCCAAGGTCACAGAGATGGTGAACGTGATTCAATGTCACTACTCTCAGTAAGGAAAGTTTGTAGAAGACTTTAAAAGGGGTGATAAATTCAAAGAGGGGAGGTGGAACAGTGGCTGCTAGGGGCTGGGGGAGGGGAACTGAGGAATTAGCGTTTCATGGGTACAGAGTTACAGTTTGGGAAGAGGGAAAAGTTCTGGAAGTAAATGGCAGTGATGGTCACACAACGACGTGAAGGTACTTAACACCACTGAACAATTAAAAATGATTAAGCTGGGCACAGAGGCTCAAGCCTGTAATCCCAGCACTTTGGAAGGTGGAGGTGAGAGGACAGCCTGAGCTCATGGGTTGAAGACCTGAGCCCAGCAGGTCGAGGCTGCAGTGACCATGAGTGTACCACTGCAGTCCAGTCTCAACAACAGAGTGAGATTCTGACTCAAAAAAAAAAAATGATTTAAATGGAAAATTTTAGGTATTTATTTACTTATTTTTGAGCCAGGGTCTCACTGTCCCCCAGGCTAGAGGTCACTGGCACAATCATGGCTTACCACAGCCTCAACCTTTTGGGTTCAGGCAATCCTTCTGCCTTAGCTTGCCAAGTAGCTAGGACTACAGGTGTGTGCCCCCATGCCTGGCTAATTTTTTTCTTTTTTAGAGACAGGATCTCACTAGGCTGATCTCAACTCCTGGGCTCAAGCAATCCACCCGCTGCGACCTCACAAAGTGCTAGAATTACAGGCATGAGCCACTGTGCCAGCCTTATGATGTTTTTTTATCACAATTTAAAAAATTAAATTAAACAGTGAGAGAGAGAGAGAGAGAACTAGGTGTCCTGTCTGGTGCATCCTTCAAGGTTCTCTCCTCGCCTTCATGGTCTCTGAACTATTTTAGAGTTCTGTAAGTTGTACAACATGGATAGGGATGCAGATATGGTATGCATAGCTAGTGGAGATTCAGTGGCTATTGGCCAGTCTTACAGCCGATGGGCAAATTTATTCCCACTTTCATGATGGCCTATGTATCTGCAATCTTTGAATTGCTCTTTGAAACAATTATAACATCCTACTGGTTCCTTCTTTAATTAATGAGTGAAATAAAATCGTAAATAAAAAGTGAAATGTTCACCTTATAACTGCTGCTGGGAATGACCACCATATGCCAATTCTCCCCAGTGACTTCTGATGACAGACTACAAAAGCCTACGTTTCCCCAGTTGAGATTGTTTCCCCGCAGGGCAATGCTTCGAGCTACTGAAGAACAAGATGCAGGTCTTTTCTTTGACCTGACAGGTACTCTCAACGCCATTTGATTTCTTGCTGTTTTTTGTTTGTGTTTTTGGTGGGGTTTTTTTGAGTCCAAGTTTCACTGTCACCCAGGCTGGAGTGCAGGGGACCCTCACAGCCACTGCAGCCTTGACCTACTGGGCTCAGGTGATCCGTCCGCCTTACCCATCCTGTGGAACTACTGGAACGTGCTACCACACCCGGCTAATTTTTTGATTCATTGTAGAGACGAGGTCTCACCATGTTGCCCAGGCTGGTCTCAAACCCCCGGGGGCTCAGGCAATCCTCTCATCTCGGCCTTCCAAAGTGCTGGGATTACAAGCTTGAGCCCGCGCCCACCTAATGCCCTGTTTGTTAACAAGAACACAGCTGCCCCACAGGGCGTGTGGGTCTCCCAGCCTGAAGAGACCCAGGGCTCTGGCCATCCCTTGCTCTGGACGTGAGCACACACCAGTGTACTTGGAGTCAGGCCAGAGGCCCAGGCTGTCTTGGGAGAAAACTCTGTTTTCCAGTTATGAATGGAGGGCACGAAAGGGGAAGAGAGGTGTGTGGAGATTTCTGTCTCCCTCCCACCCGCCACTCCCCTGCTTTTTCTTCTAATTCCCAGGCAGTCCTAGACTCAACCCAGAGAAAAAGTACAGAACTCATGCTGATATGAAGAGGAACAGAGGCCAACCAGAGGCCAAGTCAGCCACAGCAGCGAGCTCCCAGAGAGAATGCCAGAAAGGTAATATGAGTTCAGAAGGCAGAGGGCCAGGAGAAGCAGCAGAGGCGGGGGCCAGGAGGGGCCAGGAGGGGGCGGCCAGTGACGTGAAGGCCTGGTGTGCTTAAAGGTCAGCTCTAACAGCTCTCACACACAGCTGGAGGAACGTAAACTGGCACCACATCTCTGCACAGCAATTTAGCTCTAGCTGTCAAAATTACAAGGGCATGCGCGCTCTGACCCAGAAGTACCACTTACAGAAAACTATCCTACAATAGAATCACTGTGCAACCAAGACCTCAGAGCAAAGTCACCGCAGCATACTTTGTAAGAGCAGGAAATGAACACAGCCTAAGTTTCCAGCAACAGAGGCCTGGTTAAGCCAAGTAGGGTCCATCCAGCCACTGTTGAATAAGCAAAGCAAGGAAGGAGATGGATAGTATCCCATAATTTGTATAAAAAAGGGGAAACAGGCTGGGCGCGGTGGCTCAGCCTGTCATCCTGCGCCTTGGGAGGCCGAGGTGAGTGGACTGCCTGAGCCCACGGGTTCAAGACCAGCCTGGACAACTTGGTGAGACCTTGTCTCTATAATAAGTCACAAAGTCTAGCTGGGGGTGGTGGCATGCGTCTGTGGTTCAAACTACTTGGAAGGCAGAGGTGGAGGGATTGCCCGAGCCCTGCAGATTGAGGCTGCAGTGGCCATGAGCGTGCCACTGCCTCCAGCCTGGACAACAAGAGGGAGACTCCAACTCAAAGAAAGGGGGTGGGGGAACACGCAGAGATGCATCTACTTGCATGGACACACATAAATATCTCATGAAAACATGTAAGGAAGAGGTAACCTGGGTGCCTTCAGGGAGCGAGACGTGGTGGTAAGACAGCATGGGAGAAAGACGACAAACTGCCTTCTGTAACAGACCCATTGCCTAGGTCACACATTTTTAAAATGTCATATCGTTTAGCCAGACACGGTGGTTCACGCCTGTAATCCCAGCACTTGGGGAGGCCGAGGCAAGAGGATTGCCTGATCCCAGGGGTTTGAGACCAGTCTGGGCAACTTGGTAAGACCTCATCTCTACAATCAAAAAATTAGCCAGGTGTGGTGGCGCATGCCTGTGGTTCCAGCGACTTGGAAGGCTGAGGCAGAAGGATCACCTGAGCCCAGCAGGCTGAGGAGGAGGCCGTGAGCATGCCACTGCACTCCAGCCCAGGTGACAGAGTGACACTGACTCAAAAAATAAAAATAAAATGTTATATCTCTTAATTTTTATTTTTTGAGTCAGAGTCTCACTCTGTCATCCAGGCTGGAGTGCAGTGGCACAATCATGGCTCACCACAGCCTTGACCTCCTGGGCTCAGGCGATCCCTTCTGCTTCAGCCTCCCGAGTAGCTGGGACTACAGATGTGCACCACCATGCCAGGCTAATTTTAAAAAATTTTTGTAGAGATGAATTCTCCCTATGTTTCCCAGGTTGTTCTCGAAATCTTGGGCTCAAGCAATCCTCCTACCTAGGCCTCCCAAAATGCTGCGATTACAGATGTGAGGCACCACACCTGACCTATTTCATAACTTTTTTTTTTTTTTTTTAGTTGGGGT
>NW_007255969.1:124592-125734 GCF_000164805.1 Carlito syrichta | reverse complement strand
TTAGTTGGAGTCTCTCTGTCACCCAGGCTGGAGTGCAGTGGCATGTTCACACAGCCACTGCAGCCTCGACCTGCTGGGCTCAGGCAATCCTTCCACCTCAGGCTTCCAAGCACATGCTACCATGCCAAAACTAAAAGCACATGCTACCATGCCTGGCTAATTTTTTTATTTATTGTAGGGACAAAGTCTCACCAAGTTGCCCAGGCTGGTCTCAAACCCCTGGATCCAGACAATCCTCTCTTCTCGGCCTCCCAAGTGCTGGGATGACAGACTTGAGCCACCACAACCAGCCCTATTTCATAACTTTTTAAATACGTACATGGAGTCTGCTGGAAGGAGGATGCCACACACAACACATCCTCTCATGGGAAGATTTTCACCAACAACCTTGCAAACGTCTACTTCTCCTGCCTTCTGGGAAATAGTAGCTTAAAGAAAATGATGGCAAACAACAGGCTGGCCAATACGAGTTCGGATTCCCACCACTCCGCCAAATCCTAGCATTAAACACAAGCCCACAGCATCAACAACAAAGAAAACGAACAGAGGGGAGAGGGGACAGGAAAAGAAAAGAAAATGAACACCGCAAAAGATCCTTGGTCTCCACCACTGCCCCCTGCCTGCAAAACGGCATCCCAAACCCCTCCTGGAGGTTTTGCCCAGTCAGAAGCAGGTGGAAGAGCAGGAAGCCCAGAGCGTGGGGGCAGCAGAGATGCTCGGTGCAGCGCCTCCACCTGCTGCGTTTCTTGAGGCCGTGAAAGTCCAAGATGCGTTGACTTCCGCCTTCTCCTGGGAGTGGCTTCCAGAAAGCATCTACCAGCCCGGCACTCATTTCTGCGGATACCACCAAATATTGGTGCTGGGGAAAGTTACTTTGCTACAGTCAAACCATCTGTGAGTCTCTTTTCAAAAGTTTAAAGTTTATACTGGGGTACAGATTTCATTAGCAGGAGCGACGCCATGATGCCAAAGCATTACAGGAACCACAAACGACCTACACATGACGCAGTTACTTAGCCTCCAGAAGCTTCTGTCTCCTTAGCTGTGACAATTATTAGGAGTCATTTTTTTTAAAATCAAATTTCTGGAGATATAATTTACATTCCATAAAGTTAACCTTTTTTTTTTTTTTTTTTTGAGTT
>NW_007255969.1:122293-124572 GCF_000164805.1 Carlito syrichta | reverse complement strand
AAAAAAAAAAAAGTACTCCATTGTGACTGAATGGAAATGCATACAACCACCATCACAAGCAAAACACAGCAGATTTTCACCACCCCCAAGTTCCCTCCTATTCCTTCGAGGTCAATCACCTCCCACCATTTCCAGCCCCTAAAAGACAATCATTGATCTACGTTCTGTTCCTACAGTTTTGACTCTTTTGGAATGCCTTATAAGTGGAATTATACTGTCTGTGGCCTTTTGTGTCTGGCTTCAAATACGTAATGCTTTACAGATTCATTCATGTTGTTTCCAATCTTAGTAGCTAAATTCTTTTTATTGCTAAATAGCATTCCATAATTTGTTTATAAAATCAGCAGTTGATGAAACTTTGGGCTGTTTTGACTTTTTTTGACATTTCTGAATAAAGCTGTTATGAATATTCATGTCCAGGTCTCTGCGTATTCAAGTGTTTATTTCTCTTGGATCAACAGCTAGGAATAGAAATTGCCGGATCATATGGTAAGTGTATATCTAACTTCTTAAGAAACAGTCAAACTGTGGGAGGATCACTTGCACCCGGGAGTTCAAGAACAGCCTGAGCAACACAGCAAGACCTCATCTCTACAAAAAATTTTAAAAACTTAGTTGGGTGTGGTGGTGTGTACCTGTAATCCCAACTATGTGGGAGGCAGAGGCAGAAGGATCACTCCGAGCTCAGGAGGCCAAGACTGTAGTGAGGTGTGATTATACCACTGCACTCCAGCCTGGGCAACAAAATGAGACCCCAACTCAAAACAAAAAAACAAACAAAAAGAAACTGCCAAACTGTTCTCTGAAGTAGCTATCCCACTTTGCATTCCCGCTAGCAGTACACAAGTTCTAGTTCTGTCCCCCTATTGTTTGTTGTCAGTATTTTATATTGAATATGTGAAGAATAAAGTCCTCAAACATGTTTTTTAAAAAAAGGGTGGCCAGGCTTGGTGGCTCAGCCTGTATTCCCAGCACTTTGGGAGACCGAGGAGAGTGGACTGCCTGAGCCCAGGAGTTTGAGATCAGCCCAGGCAACTTGGTGAGACCTCATCGCTATAATAAATCAAAAAGTTAGACAGGCATAGTGGCACATGCCTGTAGTTCCAGCTACTTGGAAGGCTGAGGTGGAAGGATCACCTGAGCTCAGCAGGTTGAAGCTGGGGTGGCCGTTGAGTGTGCCACTGCACTCCAGCCTGCGCGACAGAGTGAGACTCCAATTTAAAGAAAAAGAGACTTCTAGTTGCTCTACGTTCTTGCCAACACTTATTACTGCCAGTCTTTTTAACCTTAGTATACTACTAAATGTGTGGTTTTACTTTACTTTTCTCAAATAATTAATAATGTTGCATATTCCTTCATGTGTTTATTTGCCATCCATATATTTCTTTGTTTATATGTTTGCTCTGATCTTTGGCCCATTTAAAAAACTGAGTTGTTGGTTCAGCTTGTAATCCCAGCACTTTGGGAGGCCAAGGCAAGTGGTTTACCTGAGCCCGCGGGTTCGAGACCAGCCCGGGCAACTTGGTGAGAACTCATCTCTACAATACATCAAAAATTAGCCGGGCATGGTAGCGCATGCCTGTTTTTCCAGCTAATTGGAAGGCTAAGGTGGAAGGATCACCAGAGCCCAGCAGATTGATGCTGGGGTGGCTGTGAGCATGCCACCACACTCCAGCCTGGGCGACAGAGTGAGACTCCAACTCAAAAGAAAAAAAAAAACTGAGTTGTTTGTCATCTTATTGAATTGTCCGAGTTCTTTAAATTTTCTGGTACAAATCATTTAACAGGTTAGGTGTTTTGGAAATATTTTTTCCCAGTTTTTGTGGCTTATCTTTTTTTTTTTTTTTTTTGAGTTGGAGTCTCACTCTGTCACCCAGACTGGAGTGCAGGGGCCGCTCCCGGCCACCGCAGCCTCGCCCTGCTGGGCTCCGGCGATCCTTCCGCCTCAGCCTTCCAAAAGTTAACTTTTTAAAAGGATTCAGCCAGGCATGGTGGCACACACCTGGAGTCCCAGCACTTTGGGAGGCAGAGGTGGGAGGATTGCTTGAGGTCAGGAGTTCGAGACCAGTCTGGGCAGCATAGTGAGACCCCCCCCATCTCTTCAAAAACAAAAAAATTAAGCAGGCATGGTAGCACATGCCTGTAGTTCTGGATACTGAGGCTAGAGAATCACTTGAGGCCAGGAGACTGAAGCTGCAGTGAGCTATGATCGAGTCACTGCACTCCAGCATGGGTGAGAGAGTGAAACCCTAACGCAAAAAAAAAAAAAAAAAAAAAAA
>NW_007255969.1:117866-122273 GCF_000164805.1 Carlito syrichta | reverse complement strand
CCCCACAG
This sequence comes from Carlito syrichta, assembly GCF_000164805.1. Taxonomy (NCBI): domain Eukaryota; kingdom Metazoa; phylum Chordata; class Mammalia; order Primates; family Tarsiidae; genus Carlito; species Carlito syrichta. The sequence goes on along the minus strand of NW_007255969.1, from coordinate 122,265 downwards.
TTTCCCAGTACCGTCAGTCATTTTCTTATAGTATTGCATTGAATGTTCAAGGTCCATTATATGAGTGAGAACATGTGATACTCGGATCTTTGTTTCTGTGAGAGGTCACTCAGTATTATAGACTCTAGTTCCATCCAGCTTGCTGCAAAGTTCATGATTTTGTTCTTTTTTATGGCTGCGTAGTATTCCATCATGTATGTACCACATTTTTTTAATCCAGTCCTCTTTTGATGGGCAGCATGGTTGTTTCCAGGTTCTTGCTATTGTGAACAAGGCTGCAATAAACATACGTGTGCAGGTATCTTTTTTATAGAGTGATTTGAGTTCTTCAGGGTATATTCCCAGTAGGGGGATTGCGGTGTGGCTTATCTTTTAATAACCTAAACAATGTCTTTGGAAGAGCTTTTAAGTTTAACGAAGTTCAATATTACAATTGTCTTTATGGTTTGTGCTTTTGTGCCCTATTGAAAATTCATTACCTAATCTAGAGTGTGTTAGTTAGGGTTATCCAAAGAAATGTGCACATGTATGTATGCATATGTATACATACACATATGTACGCATTTTTTTCCCTAGAGTTGGAGTCTCACTGTTGCGCAGGCTGGAGTGCAGTACAGTGGCACACTCACGGCCACCACAGCCTCGACCTACTGAGATCAGGTGATCCTTCTGCCTCAGCCTTCCAAGTTGTTGGAACTACAGGCACGCGCTACCACGCCCAGCTTATTTTTTGATTTATTGTAGAGATGAGGTCTCGCCAAACTGCCCAGGCTGGTCTCATACTCTGGGCTCAGGCAATCCTCTCGCCTCAGCCTCCCAAAGTGCTGGGATTACAGGCTTGAGCCACTGTGCCCAGCCTATATGTATGTCTGTATATACATATATCCTCAATTAATGCTGAAAAGTTCTTGGGAACTTCAAGTTTAAGTGAAATAAAACCCATTTTTTCCCCATCAACATTATAACTAAACTACACTGAATGAAACGATGTTACTCGAGGATCTGCTGCATGTCCTTTGGTTAAAGGTGCAGTTTCCAAGAACCCATCAACAACGTTAGGTGAGAACCTACTGGGTGTATGGATATGCATATATATGTGAGTGTGAGAAGAGAGAGAGAGAGACTGACAGACCAAACCTGGCCTTCAGGAATTGGCTCACAAAATTGTAATGTTTTGGCAAGTACAAAATCTACACGGTAGGCTGGCAGGCTAGAGGCCCGGAGAAGAGCTACAGTTGGAGTCAAAAGGCTGTCTGCTGCCAGAATTCCTTCTTGTTCAAGGAAGGTCAGTCTTTTTCTATTAAGGGGTTCAACAGACTGGATGCGGCCTACCCACCCACATTACAGAGGGTAATCTGCTTAACTCATGGTCTACTGGGTATGATGTTAATCTCATCTAGAAATGACCTTTATAGAAACACCAGAATAATGTTTGACCAAATATCTGAGTGCTGTGGCCTCGCCAAGGTGACACATAAAATTAACCAGCGCAGAGGATCACAAAGATTGTATCCTGCCTTCTCCCATGATTTTAGTTTAGTTTTAGTTCCTACATCGAGGTCTGTGTGGTACAAGGTAATGATTAATGTTTACTTTCTTTGCATACAGACATCCAATTGCCCCAGCACCATTTTCTAAAAAGAGGATATTCTCTCTCTTTTTTTTTTTTGAGTTGGAGTCTCACTCTGTCGCCCAGACTGGAGTGCAGTGGCTGCTGGGCTCCGGCGATCCTTCCTCCTCAGCCTTCCAAGTAGCTGGAACTACAGGCGTGCGCTACCACGCCCGGCTAATTTTTTGATTTATTGTAGAGTTGCCCAGGCGGGTCTCGAACCCGTGGGCTCAGGCAATTCACTCACCTCGGCCTCCCAAGGCTCGGGATTACAGGCTGAGCCACCAAGCCCAGCTAACACAATATTCTCTTCCCACTGAATTGCCTTGGTACCTTTGCCAAAAATCGATTGAGCACATATGTGTAGTTTTATCTGTATTCCATTTCCGTCCCCTTGATCTATTCATCTGTCTGTATACCAACACCATCCACCCTGTTTTTTTTTTTAGGTAGGAGTCTCACTCTTTTGCTAAGGCTGGAGTACAGTGGCATGCTCACAGCCACCGCAGCCTCAACCTCCTGGGCTCAGGTGATCCTTCTGCCTCAGCCTTCCAAGTAGCTGGAACTATAGGCACATATCACCAAGCATGGCTAATTTTTTACTTTATTGTAGAGACGAGGTCTCACCAAGTTGCCCAGCCTGGTCTCGAACCCCTGGACTCAGGCAATCCTCTTGCCTCGGCCTCCCAAAGTGTTGGGATTACAGGTTTGAGCCACCGCGCCCAGCCCCACCCTGTCTTAATAGCTGATGGTATGTCTAGAAATGGAGCAGCAGAGGTCCTCCCACTTTGCTCTTCAACAACGCTTTGGCCATTCTAGGTTTCTTACATTTTCATATAAATGCTAATCTCAGTTTTTCAACTTTCCCCAAAAAAATCCTGACAGTGTTCATTTATTAAGGGTTAGACATTAAACTAAACTCTAATTGCCATCTCATTTAGTCTTCATGGGAATGCCAAAAAGTTGGGATTCTTCTATTGTTCACATGAGGACACCAAATGGCCTTGTGTCCTCCACTGAGGACTCCCTGCCTGGTACTTGGACCACAGCTCTTAGGCCATGAGATGGTCAATGCTGCATCGTCTGACTCCTCGTAATGGCTAATGTCTTTGACACTTACTGTGTGTACTGCTCAAAGTAGTGTGCAGGCTGGGCACGGTGGCTTACACCTGTAATCCTTTGGGAGGTGGGGGTATGAGAACTACCTGAGCCCAGGGGTTCGAGACCAGCCTGGGCAATTTGTTAAGACCTTATCCCCACAATAGATCAAGAAAAATTAGCTGGGCATGGTGGGATGTACCTGTAGTTCCAGCTACTTGGAAGGCTGAGTGAGCCCAGCAGGTCATGTGAGCCCAGTGGGTCGAGGCTGCGGTGGCTGTGAGCATGACACTGCACTTCAACCTGGGCAACAGAGCGAGACTCTTGACTCAAAAAAAAAAAAATGCAGTGTGCAGATATTAATTCAGCTAGTGCTTAAACAACCCAATGAAGTAGTGACTATAATCTATTCTTATTTTAGAGGTGATGATATGATGCACAGAGAGATTAAGAAACCGCCCCAAGATCACAGAACTAGTGAACAGTGCTAGCGTTTGAGCCCAGGGCAGTCTGGCTGCTGGGTCTACCCTGTCTGTGCACTGTGCTGCCTTCACTGGGAATATCTGAACTTGCTACAAAATGATAGGAATGGTGTGCACGAGGTAAGGACAAAGCAAGAGAAAGGTCTTAGGCCTAAACCTCTCCTCCAGAGCGCTTGTTTGTCTGCACGAAGGGCAAAGAGAAAGAGAAGCAAGAAGAGGTGGCCAGGGTAGTCCTGGAAGGACAGAGACTGCGGAGGAGCCAGAAACAGGGGCCCATAGAACCCTATGGTGGGCCTCAGAGCTGGCTCCCTACTGGGTGACGACTTGCAACTTATGGGGTCATGGTCAAGTTGCTTTCTGCTTGGTACCTCCCCTTCCTTATTGGCCTCGCAGAGATAAGAAAAGCAGCTTCGCAGAGCTGTTGTGAGGACGTCGGCCAGAGAGTGTGTGGAAAAGCACTTGGCCCAGTGCTGGTGCAGGCACTCAACACTTTATTTATTTATTTAGACTTGGGGTCTTGTTATGTCACCCAGGCTAGAGTGCTGTGACACAATCACAGCTCACCACAGCCTCCACATCTTGAGCTCGGGCGATCCTTCCGTCTCACCCTCTCAAGTAGCTGGGACTACACACAAACATGACCAAGCCCGGCTTGTTTTTTATTTTTTGTAGAGATGAGGTACTGCTATGTTACCTAGGCTGGTTTTGAACTCCTGGACTCAAGCAGTCCTCCCACCTTGGCCTTCAAAGTGATGGTATTTCTGGCATGTCAACACGTTTTTTTTTGAGTAGGAGTGTCACTCTGTCACCCAGACTGGAGTGCAGTAGCATGCTCACAGCTATGGCAGCCTTGACCTGCTGGGCTCAGATGATCCTTCCACCTCAGCCTTCTAAGTAGGTGGAACCACAGGTGCGTGCCACCATGCCCAGCTAAATTTTTTTATTTATTATAGAGACAAGACCTCGCCAAGTTGCCCAGGCTGGCCTCAGACCCCTGGACTCAGGCAATCCTCTTGCCTCTGCCTCCCAAAGTGCTGGGATGACAGGCGTGAGCCACCACGCCCAGCTAACACATATTTTTAAACTTGATTTCATATCTGGCAAATTACAAAATGAATATGTTTATTTTTTATTTTTATTTTTGAGTTGGAGTCTCACTCTGTCGCCCAGACTGCAGTGCAGTGGCCGCTCCCGGCCACCGCAGCCTCGA
>NW_007255969.1:117452-117816 GCF_000164805.1 Carlito syrichta | reverse complement strand
GATGAGGTATGCCCCTCCCTCCCCTAGCAGTTTCCCTCAACTGCCAATCCCACCTCCCCCTCCCCTGACAGTTTCCCACTATGGCCAATCCCTTTCTTATAGTATTATAATTGTTCAAGGTTCGCTTATGAGTGAGAACATATGGTACTCTGTTTTTTGTTTCTGTGATAAATCACCGAGTATGAACAATTCTAAATCCATCCAAGTTGTTGCAAAGTCCATATGTTTGTCCTTCTTTATGGCTGCATAACATTCCATTATGTATGTACCACATTTATTTCATCCAGTCCAGCTTTGATGGGCAGCATGGTTGGTTTCATGTTTTTGCTATTGTGAATAGAGCTACAACAAACATACGTGTGCA
>NW_007255969.1:113582-117402 GCF_000164805.1 Carlito syrichta | reverse complement strand
TACCACGCCTGGCTCATTTTTGATTTATTGTAGAGATGAGGTCTTGCCAAGTTGCCCAGGCGGGTCTCGAACCCACGAGCTCAAGCAATCCCTCACCTCAGCCTCCCAAAGCGCTGGGATTACAGGCTGAGCCACCGAACCCGGCTATATGTTTATTTTGATAAGTGAAACAATACCATGGAAAAGTCTATAAAATCAAAGCTGTCATCTTCCGGACTCGGTGGCCAATGTTAGCAGGTTCATGTGTTCCACGGCACCACACAAGTACAAGCATACGCTTGCACAGCGAAGGCGTAGATTTGTTTCTTTAACCAGAGTAGATCACACTGTACTCACCAACTTGCCTTTTTCATTTTATCAGTGGATATGACTGGTCGATATAGGCTCCAACTCTCTCCCTCAATTTCTCTGTGCATAAATATACATACAAATGTGTAACTTTACATAAATTAGTTCTACCAAATGATTGTGTAAGTTTGTACATGGTCTTTAGTTCTTTTTTCTTTCTCTTGTCTCCCTCCCCCCCCTTTGTCCCTCCAAAATGTCCCTCCAAACCAGGTCAACCTGTGTTAACCGCCTCTCATATATACTGCCTAGTTTTACTCTATCACCCAGGCTAGAGTACGGTCACATGATCCCAGCTCACTGCAGCCTCAACCTCCTGGGCTCAGACAGTCTTCCTGCCTCACTTCCTGAGTAGCTAGGACTTACAGGTGCATGCCACTATGCCCAGCTAATTTTTTGTTTGTTTATTTGTAGGGATGAGGTTTCACTGTGTTACCTAGGCCAGTCTTGAACTCCTGGGTTCAAGCCATCCTCCCGCCTTGGCCTCCCAAAGTGTACATGGCCACTTTCTCCTTTTCACCACGTTCTTATAATCATATGAAAATAGACTTATGGGCCAGGCACGGTGGCTCACCTATAATCCCAGCACTTTGGGAGGCTGAGGTGAGAGGACTGCCTGAGCCAACGGGTTCGAGACCAGCCTGGGCAACTTGGCGAGACCTGCTCTCTACAATAAGTCAAAAAAAGAAAGAAAGAAAATAGACTTATTTATAGGCTGGTTTTTGATCATTGTTTGTTTTACAGAAATGGGATCATGAAGCATTGTTCTTTTCCCATTCAACAATATCTTGTGTAAATACCTCAGGCCACCTGGGCTGGCTTTAGTTCATTCTTTTCAAAGACAGCCTAACATTCCAGGTGTCAATAAATATTCCTTCCTTTCTCTTCCCTTCATTAGGTTTGTCTGCTGTTGATAATGCACAAGGACATCTTTGTGACAGACTGAAATGACACAGCACCCTCGCTGAGAATGCTGCCTTTAATGAGAGTGGCCACGCATCCCTGGTGGCCCAAGTAGTCTGGTTTATTTATGCACGCTGTGCCAGTGAAACTATTAATAGAAACCCCTTTGCTCTCAAAGGTGTCCTGCTTTGGACAAAAAATACACAGTCACCCCTCTTATATCACCTGGGTCTTTCCAAAAGCATCATTAGACTTTCATTCAGAAGATGGGACACACACTCTTTGCTTCTCAAGGCCCTGATCTAACCATCCCCAAAGTCACCCTCTCCTGCCCTACCCCCTGGGGTTATTAATATTCTGCTCCCTCTCTAAAACGATCTCTGAATTGGATCAGGTTTTATCCCCCAAAAAGATACGTTGGCGTGGTAACCCCCAATACCTGTGGATGTGACCTTACTTGGAAGTAGACTCTTAGCAGATTTAATTAAACTATAAATTGAGATGAGGTCATACTGGAGTATGTTGAACCCGTTATGCAACATGACTGTTGTCCTTATCAGAAGAGACACAGAGACCCACAGGGAGCATACCAAATGACAACGGAGAGAGAGGCTGGAGTGATAGAGCCACCAGCCAAGGACTGCCACAGACTGCCAGGGACCACCAGAAGCCAGGAAGAGGCCAGGAAGGGCTCTCCCCACAGGTGACAGCACAGCATGGCAGACACTTGCATCTCAGACTTCCAACAGCCAAAATCGTGAGACAAGACCTTTCTGTTGCTTGAAATCGCCCAATTTCTTACAGCAGCCGCGTGAAACCAATCCCGTCTTGTACCCAAGTCCCAGCTCTTCAAGCAGATCACCCCACAAACTCCATTCCCAAAAGTTCTCTGGAGGGGCGGTAAATTCATCTAGCCCAGTTGCAGGAATCATTTCATTTTTTCTTTTTTTTTTTGAGTTGGAGCCTTACTCTTTCACCCAGGCTGGAGTGCAGTGGCACCATCGCGACAATCACGGCTCATAGCAGCCTGGACCTCCTGGACTTGGGCAAACCTTCCACCTCAGCATCTCGAATAGCTGGGATCACAGGTGCATGCTACCACGCCTGGCTAATTTTTTAAATTTTTTGTAGAGACAAGGTTTTGCTATGTTGCCCAGGCTGGCCTTGAACTCCTAGGCTCAAGCAATCCACCTGCCTCAGTCCCCCAGGTGCTGGCATTCCAGGCATGAGCCACCGCGCCCAGGAGGAATCACTAAAATTTTAATGAATACACCTTTTGCCCCAGAAATTTTCTTCCCTAGAATTTATCGAGTAGAGATATTCTCCTTAGTCTGAAAGACACAGTATACCCATCGCAGCGTTGTTTGTGATAACAAACAATGCAAAACATGTAAACAACATAAGTACACTTCAGTAGGTGACTGAATAAAATATTTACATGGGAGAATGCTGAGCAATTATGGAAAATACTTAGATCTGTGTTCAATGATTTGTAAGTCTCTAAGGTATACTATAAGTGAAAAAAAAAGATCATTATGTATTAGTACAGGTTCATTTACTTATTTATTTATTGAGTTGGAGTCTCACTCTGTCACCCAGGCTGGAGTGCAGTGGCATGTTCACGGCCACTGCGGGCTCAACCTTCTGGGCTCAGACGAACCTTCCACTTCAGCCCTTCAAATAGCTGGAACTACAGGTGCACGCCACACACCCAGCTTATTTTTTGTTGTAGAGACAAGTTCTCACCAAGTTGCCAGGCTGGCCTCAGATCTCTAAGCTCAGGCAATCCTCTTGCCTCAGCCTCCCAAATCGTTGGGAGTAACTATGCCCAGCCAAGTCCATTTATATATATATTTTTTTGAGTTGAATTCTCACTCTGTCACCCAGGCTGGAGTGCAGTGGCCGCTCCCGGTCACCGCAGCCTCGACCTGCTGGGCTCCGGCGATCCTTCCGCCTCAGCCTTCCAAGTAGCTGGAACTACAGGCGCGCGCTACCACACCCGGCTAATTTTTTGATTGGTCTCGCCAAGTTGCCCAGGCTGGTCTCGAACCCGCAGGCTCAGGCAATCCACTCACCTCAGCCTCCCAAAGGCAAGGGATTACAGGCTGAGCCACCAAGTTCAGCTCATTTATATTTTTAAAGTGACTTTGGTCTGCTTTTACATGCTTCAGTATTTCTGGGAAGACATACAGAAGTATACCTTGGTACTGGGAACAGGATTTGGGATGGCAAGGGGCAGCAAACTGACTGCTTATGACACAAGTGTTATTTAAAAGTCTTTGCACATGCCAGCTCCTTCGGTTCCTCCCACCTCCATGAGGGGTAGATAGTTGTCCCCTCTCTACAGATGTGACACCCAGGAGTAGCAAGCTTCACCAGGGTGGGAAGCCACAGTGCTGTAACCAGGGCAAGGACCCTGAGGCTGGCATTGGCTACCTCCATGCGGTGTGATCTCCTGTGGCACCTCTTTCTCTGTCTATCTCATTTGAATTCCGATCGCCTGCAGTTGTCAGTTTTACAGTGAAAAGACATAATATTCACACTGTAGAACTTTCTTTTTTTTTTTTTTTTT
>NW_007255969.1:111125-113562 GCF_000164805.1 Carlito syrichta | reverse complement strand
GAGGTCTTGCCAAGTTGCCCAGGCAGGTCTCGAACCTGCAGGCTCAGGCAATCCACTCACCTCAGCTTCCCAAAGATTACAGGCTGAGCCACCGAGTCTAGCATATGTCTGTTTTTTAAAAAGCAAATGGTGACCCGCCCGGGCAACTTGGTGAGACCTCATCTCTACAATAAATCAAAAATTAGCCGGGCGTGGTAGCATGCGCCTGTAGTTCCAACTACTTGGAAGGCTGAGGCGGAAGGATCGCCAGAGCCCAGCAGGTTGAGGCTGCAGTGGCCGGAGTGGCCACTGCACTCTAGTCTGGACGACAGAGTGAGACTCCAACCCCCCCCCAAAAATAAAAATAAATAAATAAATAAAAAGCAAATGGTGAAATCCACAGAGGGTGCCAAAAAAAGTATACACATTTTAAGAAAGGAAGAATTGTATTAAAATTGTAATATTCAATATATACCAATAACAAATGGTGAATAAAGTCATGCTTGATTTCTGCAATTACAACAGGTGCTCAAAGTAGTTACCATCAGCATCCAGATACTTCTGATTATTCCAAGTAATACATAGATAACATCTCTTAAAATGTGCATACATTTGTTTGACATCCCAGTATTCATAAAAGAAAACTTGCACACTATGTGCTAAGTACTTTAAATAACGTGTTGTTATTATAACAACTCTGAAAAGTTGATCCTATTATCCCTGTTTTACAGATAAGAAAACTGGGGCTCAAAGAAGTTAAGCGATTTGCACAATTAGTAAACAAAACAGAGTCAGAATCTGTGTGCACTAACTGCCGGAGTTCCCAGACTTCTCTCCTGCTTGTGATTCCCTGGGCCCAAGCACTATGGGTAGACCCCACAAGACCCTTAGGCTCCCTTCACCCTCAGTTCCAGACAATCTCATTACCATTTATGCACAGACCACTGTTGGGCTCCATGGGCGACCCACAAGTAGCTCAAGAGCTTCCAGGAGACCAGCATGGACTGTAAGGACTGTGTATCAGTAACTGTGAACATGTGAACTGGCCAATCTTTGCCGCAGAAGGTGAGAAGTTAACAGATGTTACTATTTGAAAATTAAACTTTGCCCTTCTACATCTCTCTCTGGGGAGGTCTGAAGAGTGGACTCAGGGGTCAGACTCTATAGGTACAAATTACTTTGCTGCCACTCAGCATCTGTGGGATCCCTGGCAAGTTACTTACGTCTGTGCCTCACCTCCTGAGTGGGCATGAAAAGAGAATCTCTTCTAGATGCTGTAAAGTGCTTAGAGCAATACTAAGTGCTCAACTGGCATTTGCTGTCAGTGCTATTTTTTTTTTTTTTTTTTTTTTGAGTTGGAGTCTCACTCTGTCGCCCAGACTGGAGTGCAGTGGCCGCTCCGGGCCACCGCAGCCTCGACCTGCTGGGCTCCGGCAATCCTTCCACCTCAGCCTTCCCAGTAGCTGGAACTACAGGCTCGCGCTACCCACGCCCGGCTAATTTTTTGATTTATTGTAGAGATGAGGTCTCGCCAAGTTGCCCAGGTGGGTCTCGAACCCACGGGCTCAGGCAATCCATTCACCTCGGCCTCCCAAAGCACGGGGTTACAGACTGAGCCACCAAGCCCGGCTCACATTTATTTTTGATTTTGCAGAAGATTCTAGGAATGCATAGTTAGTTGTTCATTGTCTTGCTAGATTTTGACCTTGTTCCTTTCCTACGACTGTTTCATCTTCCAAGTCACACTACTGACCATAATCTTTGGAACACTATAAGTGTCTTTAACTTGAAGAATCAGTTCCCCAGATTGTAAATGATTAAATGTGAACCATGCTGTGATGAAGTGAACTCATGCAAAACTTTGTTCATTTTTCGTGTTCAAATTCCTCATTGCTGTCCATTGTTCCGTTCTTACAGCATCCAAGATTCCAAGCTTACACTATTGTGCATTTACATCCACCTGCTTTCCTGTAAGAATCGTCTATCGTAGAATCATATGGGGGTGCCAAAAAATGCATATCCATTTTTAGTATGCCGTTCACTCAAAAGATGGTGTTCATCAAATAAATGCTAGCACCACCAGGTGACAGGCAGGATGGTCAAGAAAATGGTAGAAGCATAGTTGAATGAATGTGATACCATACATTGCTACCCTAGTTTAATTCAACTTCAAAAAGTAATACATAGATAACATCACTTAAAATGTGTATACAGTTTTTGGCATTGTCTGTATTTTTCAACAAAAATTCCTTGGACAAATTGTACAGTCAGAGCAGACTTTCCAACACCTCTGGAGCCAAGCACAACTGCCACTCACACACAAGGCAAATTTGTCAAAACCTAGCACCTCTTGCACTGTCCTGGGCCTGGCTGTTGCTGCTGCTTAAGCTGCCTTACATTCTTTTTTTTTGAGTTGGAGTCTCACTCCATCGCCCAGGCTGGAGTGCAGTGGCACGCT
>NW_007255969.1:103523-111105 GCF_000164805.1 Carlito syrichta | reverse complement strand
TTGCCCAGGTGGGTCTCGAACCCGCAGGCTCAGGCAATCTACTCATCTCAGCCTCCCAAAGCGCTAGATTACAGGCTGAGCCACCAAGCCCAGTGTCAGTGCTATTTCAATGATGTGTTGAACCTTGTCATTTGACTGTGCAGAACTGCTTCTTCTTGGCTTTGCTACAAAATGCCTTGGCTAGTATGGAGTCTCCTCTGCCGTGGTATTATCTGTTGGTGAGGGATCAGCAATGCCCTCCAAGACTTACCACACATTCCGACTGACCCATATGAAATTCAAACCCACAGAGGCTGTGGCAGTCATCTGGTCCAGACTGTCATCGTACAGATGGGGACAATGGTACTATGCACAGTGCAGGGACTGCCCTGACCACAAGCTGGCCCACCTCCCCAGGAGGCCTGTCCAGCGTGATTATGGCCCAAACACGCTGCCCGGTAAGCTTTTGTGTCCCAGCGTCTCTCAAGAGATCTCCTGTCCATTTGGCTAAAGAAATAGGTGAGAAAAGCCCCATTGCGATTTTAAAGACTGTCACATGCTAATTACGAGTGACTCCATTTGAAAGACGGCAATGAAAGCATTCTTAATCCTCCTCCTTCTCCCAGACCTCCATCCCTGGAAGAAAAGCCAGCTCTTTGAAAGCTGTGAACCAAACACAACAGTTTTGTGGACAATGGTTAAGAGGTAGGCTAGTTCCCAGGGAACATGGCGACAGGGGTTTTTTCTCGTTACCTTGGTAACGGCTACCTTGGCGCCCTTGTTGATGAGCTGAACCACATTCTCTGCTTGGCCTTTGTACGCAGCTATGAGAAGGCGTTCTGAAAGCGCGGCGACCGCATCCTGCTGGCTCATGAATCAGGAGAGAAAGAGGTTTTCGGGAACGCCGGAGACTCGTTCCTTCAGCTCAACACAAAGTCGCTGGCCCGGGCCGGCACCCACGGGGAAAGGTGTTCGCGGGCATCGGAAGGTGCCTTTAAGAGGATGCCATCGTTGGGACCTAGGGATCGCAAAACAAAGCTGCCATCAGGGCCCTTTGACACACAAGGACAGGCCACTCCTCTTCTCTCAGATGGGCAGGCACTCTGCTGGGGGCACATCGCAGGGGAGGGGAGCAGGCAGAAAGCACCCTCCCTGCGGCACAGCCCCTGTACAGAAGTCCCAGGTGGAAGGCGGTAGAACGTGCCAACCGACCTCCCTCCTTCCCTCCTCAGGGTCGTTCTCCGGAAGAGCATGGTCAGAACGGCTGGGTTCGCTCCGTATTTATCTCCCAGGGAGCAGGAGGCCCGACATAATCCCCCAAGCGCCACCTGGCCCACACACCCGCCTTTGGCAGGTAACAGAGCTGTGTGTGAGCACCCAAGGCCTGCCGGCAGCATCCTGTGGGCCACCACGGTTAACATGCCCGTTCCTCCAGCAGACCCGGGGCCTGGGGCCCACACCACAGAGACCCAGCTGAGTGGGCTCCTCCTCAGGGTTTTCTCCCGGCATTTACTGCAGTTCTCTCCTTCCATCCTTTTCTCACTGTAAATAGTGCAGCTCCCGAGTTCTAGAACAGATGGAGAATTGGGCACAGGCCCGGGCTGACTCCCGGTTCCAAATGGCTAAAACGATCTACCTTGAGAACAACACAGATGCTAAATGCTGACAGCGGCTCTGCCAATGTAGGAGGGGCTTGTAGTGTTTTTTCCTTCTAACAGGAGGAAAAGAAATGTCACCAAAACTACCTACAGGACACTAAGCCCTGACGCAGCACAGTGGTCTGGAAGGCAGTAACTAGCAGTAAACTTAAGCTCTCCCTTCCACCAGAAGGCCAAAATGAATAGAATTGTAAAGACTGTGACTCTTCCCAGGAGCCCGGAGCCACCATTAGACCAAACCAAAGCCTCTGGTAACTATTTCAAAGGTGAAGAGTTCTAAGACAGAAGAAGGAATGCTTAAGGGTCTAACCCAAACCCTACCACACATCCTAATTTTGAAAGTCTGGAAGAGCTGGACATTTTTACACACCCAATAATCCTCTCAATCTCTAAAGATGAAGGAACTGGTATGAAATACATGGAAAAGGTCTGGACCTTTCTCTCCCATTCTATCTTGTTCACCGTGGCATTCTGGTAGGCTTTTGTCCAACCTCTCTGGGAGGCTGGGGTTAAATGCCCACAGATAAAGCAGACATAAGAACATCTCTCTCCCAAGACTGTGGTGGAGATTAAGGAGGATAGTCTATGATGAGAAAGTGCACATTGTAACTTCAGAAAGATTAATTCTTCTTATCTCATCCCATTTGTATCATCAAACTTTCTCATCGTTCTCCACCTGTTGCCCAAAATGAGGGTAAAGAATAGCAAGGAAAGAAGCTGGGTGCAGTGGCTCAAGCCTGTAATCCCAGCGCTTCGAGAGGCAGAAGCAAGAGATTGCCTGAGCCCAGGGGCTCGAGACCAGCCTGGACAACTTGGTGAGACCTTGTCTCTGCAATAAATCAAAAAATTAGCTGGGTGTGGGGGTGTGAGCCTTGTAGTCCCAGCTACTTGGCAGAAGGATCGCCTGAGCCCAGCAACAGAGTGAGACTCCAACCTCGCCCCTAGCCGAAAGAAAAGAATAATAAGGAGAGAGAATAAATCCTCACAAACCCGTCCTGCTCCTGCTCGCCAGGTCATCAGAAGTGCAACAAATCTAGAGAAGGGTGGATTCAGATCAGGGACCCTCTGTTATCCACAGTCAGAAATCCCTGGGATACACCAGAAAGAGTTCTTCAGTAGATGAGCCAATGGAAGAATCAATCTGAGACTCAAAATGTGGAGAAAAATGGAGCTAGAAATGCCTTTGAAAATCCCCAGGGTTGCACTGAATGACTATAATTTTGGCTTTATGTTTCCCAGACTATCACACTATATGGAAGTGGTTTTTTTTTTTAAATAAACATAGGGTGTGCTACCACTTTTTATTCAGGTAATATGTGGTACGTTCAAGCCAACTGCAATTGAGCTTCTGCTCTGTTTACCCAAATACTGCAAAATCACTCTAGGCCTAAAAGGCAGGAAAATAGAGAGTATTAGTCATGACTTCCTAAATGATCTCCCTCCCACAGCCACATCCGTCCCCTTCATCTACCACTTGTTGTCTAGAGACTCAGCCCAACACAACCCCTCCCCTTCCATTCCAGAACCTTTCTTTCAATGGGTATTTCAGTGTGGCACGTACAATGGCCCGGTGCCTACAGATATTAGCATGGCTGAGAGTCTCCTCATCCCACTCCCTGGCCCAGCTCCTGAGGGTAGAAACTCTTTTGCTGCAATCTCAGGACAACCCATCAGCAGAGGTCATGAGCTCCCGACCAGCAGCGCTGCCTAGCCTCCTGAGCCCTGAATGCAAGGGTCCAGCCGGCCTGTGGTGAACTGATGGCCACTCCCCTCCACAACCCAGTCCCACGCAACAAATTCAGCTTTCAGATGCTGAGACTAAAGTACACTGTGGCCATAGCCACAGGCCACTGAGGCAGCCTTGTTTAGATAACTACCCCTGGCAAACAGCCCTCGGCAAGTCCCGCCTACACGACTTTTCCTTTTGTTTTTTTTGGTTGAAGATAGAAAAATAACACAGTGGTGAAAAAATATTGACCAAGAAGAAAGGTCATTTTATATTTTTGCTTTTCAGTTACAGCTACTTAAGAATGCTCCTCGCCCTCACCCCACCCCCTCCTCCGCCACCGAAGCACCCACGGAACAGCCTCCAAAATGGGTCCCTCACCCACAATTTTTCTACCCCCACTGGAGTCACACAGAAAACTGCCTGCAGGATCAGGAAGAGAAGCCCAGGTTTCCAACTCCCTGTCTGTTGCTGACACCAACCCCACGTATGTGGCTATCTCAAGCTCATCCTCAGTTAAGTTCGGTACCAGCCTCATTGCTGGATTGCCACCATTCACCTGCAGCTTTATTTACACACAGAGTGGGTGGACAGGGGTCAGTGGAGCTGAGGCTTTCTTTCTGCTTCCTTTCCGTTTCCTCCTGCCCCTTCGGGAAGCTCGGCAGACACCACCTCTCTCACGATCACTGTTCTGATTTCCAAATCTCAACCTCCCATCTAGAACAACGATGCCCATCCTATGGAGAAAGAGGAAACTCTGCTTCTCATCTGATGCCTCCAGACTGACGATCAGGCCAGGAGAAGGCATGTGGAGGGTTCAGAAGGAGTGGAGAGCCTCAGACAATCAACTGGACAGGGCGGGGAGGGGAGGGGTGGGAACCAGGTTGCAATCAATGAGCTAAAGCTCTCTGCCAACCTGTTGGCTACCCTGGCTGCGGCAGCCTGTCCCTGCTTACCTCTGAGCCTCCTTGTCCAAGCAGACCAGCTATCGGACAAGACCCTTCCCACGGCAGGCAGCAAGACGTTTTTTCTGTCCCAAGCCTATCAGTTCCACCCCTCTCCATCACAATGCTCACTGTTCACATTCTGGAGGAAAACCTTAAAGGCAAATATGCTGCCCGTTCTTTAAGCAAAAAAGAAACACACACGCATGAGAATGCAACGTGCACCCTCT
The DNA here is from genome assembly GCF_000164805.1 of Carlito syrichta. NCBI lineage: Eukaryota > Metazoa > Chordata > Mammalia > Primates > Tarsiidae > Carlito > Carlito syrichta. The sequence continues at coordinate 106,568 of NW_007255969.1, read as the reverse complement.
CCGGATAGGGATCTGGCCTCCCTCCCCCCTTTTCCCTGCTCTCCAATTTGCCAATTCTTTCGTCTCTTATCACAAATACTAGAGGGTCATGCAGCTGCTCAGTCTGTGATGTGATCGGTTTCCTTTTTCTAGAAAACAATCTATGAGGTTTGCGTGTGCTGTTTTCTTGGGGATCCACAACCAAGTCTCTTAGACTTGGAGATTTTGCCCAATTTCCCCAAGCCACTCCGTTGCGCCGCCTGACAGGCGAAACGCTCTAGAAGGGACCTGCAAACACAAGTCTGGCCAAGCACTCTGCACAAACCACCCAGAGACGCCACAGGCACCCGGGGCCAGTGGTCCTGCTCCCGCGGCCCCAGGTCCTGCGTGGAAGCGAAGGTACTCACATCCAGGCTGTCCCTCCGGCCCTACATCGTGTTCAGTTTCTAGACAACTGTGGCCGGTGCTTTCCTGGCGCGGTTGGGCGCTCCCCAGGGCTGTCACTCCCTGTGGGTCTGCAGTGCTTTCCGTGACAGTGCTCACTGCCTTCTTCCCTTCAGCCTCCTCAGCGATGCTGGCCGAATCCCATCCAGAAGCTTACTAAGACATCCAGTCGGCTCACGATGTTCTGTGGCTCGCTAGTCTGCTTGTCACCGCTTCAGAAAGCCTCGGGTCTGCGGATGTCGATGGACTGCTCCCTCCCGCCCACAGAGGACCTGTAACACTGCCCCGGTGGAAGAGTCAGGGAACAATTCACAGATTGGGGGGGGATGTTTCTGAATGACGCTCGGATGACAGAGACACGAAGTTTTCATTCTTTCTTGGCAGTAACGCAAGGAGAGACGCATGTGCGTGTTGCAGGGAGGGAGGAGGCAGGAAGGGTCAAAACCCGGGAGGAACTGCCTTCCTACTGAACAGTTGAGGGAGGGCTTGCCTTGTGGGAGAAGCGGAGCCCAGACACTCCACCCGCCTCGTCTGAGACTTCCAGCACAGGGACTGCGGCAGCCAGGAGACAAGGGTCTGGCTGAGCAGCTGTTCCTGCCGTGCGTCTCACAAATGCTCCTCCGAACAGCGGGGAGGGGGAAGGTAGTTAGGCAGGGAGCAGAGCCCCCAGGGAAGCGATCACAAGTGCCGGCAATGGCCCTAACCATGACAAGTGTGTCCTCCGGCCCACTTGTTGAAGCGCCAGAAACCCAGCCACCACCCCCCACCCTGGTGAGATCACAGAAAGGGAGAGGGCGTTCATTGGGACTTGAACCCTATCCCCACATTTTCCTCTTTGTCTCTAAAAATAGAAGCGTTGGTCCCACAGATGGGAAAATAACTCTACGCCATCAGTACAAACCCTCTGAGCACCTTCCCATCCCAAGGCTTTTCCCTATTTCCCAAGGGTAACAGTGCCTGGGGCAATGGCTGCGGTTCAGCCTTGGCCATCCTTTGGCTTAGACCAAGGGCAGGAGACCAGCTGGGGACCCTGGTCAGCACATTGCAGAGAGACTGAATTCCACTGAGGCAACAACTTGCCAGTTGAATGACAAGAGCTTTTTTTTTTTTTTTTTAAATCAAAACAAAACAAAAAACAATGCTCATACGAGTCTATCCAAAAGCAATCACTTCTGGGTCACAGTGATTGCCACTAGAGGACAAGTGAGGATACAAGAGAGACGCAAATGACTCAATCCCTACTTTATTTATTTATTATTTTTTGAGTTGGGGGTCTCACTTTGTTGCCCAGGCTGGAGTGCAGTAGCATGATCACGGTGATCACAGCTTATAGCAGCCTCGACCTCCTGGGCTCAGGCGATCCTTCCACCTCCGCAACCCTAATGGCTGGGACTAGGCACAGGCCACCATGCCCAGCTAATTTTTTTTTTTTTTTGAGTTGGAGTCTCACTCTATCACCCAGACTGGAGTGCAGTGGCCGCTCCCGGCCACCGCAGCCTCAACCTGCTGGGCTCTGGCGATCCTTCCACCTCGGCCTTCCGAGTAGCTGGAACTACAGGCGCGCGCTACCACGCCCGGCTGATTTTTTGGTTTATTGTGGAGATGAGGTCTCGCCAAGTTGCCCAGGCGGATCTCGAATCCGCGGGCTCAGGCAATCCACTCACCTCGGCCTCCCAAGGCGCGGGATTACAGGCTGACCCACCGAGCCCGGCTAGCTAATTTTTTTAATTTTTAACTTTTTGTAGAGATCGGGTCTCGTTATGCTGCCCAGACTGGTCTCGATCTCCTGGGCTCAAGCAATCCTCCCCTTCAGGGAGACCAGCCTTGAGCCAGTAACAGTAACAGTAGCTACACAGTGAGAGGACCTGACTGTGATTTCAGGCATGAGCCATTACACCTGGCCATGATCCCTACTTTAAAGAAACCCATCAACTGGCCACTGATAAGCCATGATCAGGGCCCAAAGAACCAGGCGCCAGAAGAGAAATGTAAACTGAGAGGAACAGACGTATAACCCAAAAAGTGGTCCATTTTCTTACAGCTTCCAGGACACTTCCTTCGCCTGAGAATATCTACTCACACAAGTAGGGACCCTTAACACTACCCATGAGGATACACAGCACTGACTGCTCATGGGACTGGTGTCCACGAGGGCATCTGCAAAAGAAAGAGCTGATGGGGCAGAGCTGCCGCTCTTCAGCCAGCCCAAGGCTCCATCTACACACCCCACTACTGCAAAGGAACACGCATGCTTATTTCTTGGGCCACAATTCTTCTAAATCTCACAGTTATGGAATCTTCCACATAACCACTTTTGCAGGAGGCATAAAGAGGCTGTTGCAGTGAAAATTGAGTGACATCTGAATATTATTCAAGAAACCTGTGACACACCCTCCCATCAAGAAAAGCTGCTTACAGATGTAAGAATCATATCAGAGGAATAAGCACGTCACTGAATGAAGACACGACTGGCGGAAGGCCCAGGATGTAGCAACAATAACTTGCTGACTGACCAGCACTGCTAGACCAACACAGCCTACAAGTCGGGGCTCGGCATTGCCAGTTGCTACACACAGCTGGGCGCAGGGGCTCAGGTGGAGGCTGAGGTGGGAGGATCACTTG
>NW_007255969.1:97693-102370 GCF_000164805.1 Carlito syrichta | reverse complement strand
CCAGCGGGTCGAGGCTGCGGTGGCCGGGAGCGGCCACTGCACTCCAGTCTGGGTGACAGAGTGAGACTCCAACTCAAAAAAAAGAAGTTATTAATTGGTCTTCAGAGCCTGTGGATTCCATAAGAGATAAAGGTAGTGCTTACCTCGTCTATTACCTTATTCCTTTCCAAACAGATGAGGTTATGGCTCAGACTCTGAGAGGTAACAGCAAGAGAATGTGGTCATCCTCCTCCTTTCTTTGTGCTCCCAAAAAGAGGACTATAGCTCCTGGGACCAAAAGAACGGCTGGTCTCGAAACAGCCCTGATTCAGTGAGACAGGTCTGTCAGCACCAAAGCCATGGACAGCGCCACCGTCACTCTGAGGACTTGCTTCCCATGACCCTCTCAACCTACTAGATAAAGCCCCAAATGTAAAGACAAATCAAAATCAGCAAAATAACATGAAACAATAAAACCAATCCCTCGAGCGCCGTCCACCATCCACGTGGCCATATCTCCACTCCCATCCACTCCTCAAATCTGTCTGTCCCTCCTTTTCTCACTAAAACTCTTTTTTTGTTACTTATTTGGTGGTGTGCTGGCCAAGCATCGAAGAGATGGCACAAAGAACTGTGAAAGCTGGGAAAGGCATCATTCTTGCTTTGTGTCCTGGGCTGAGGAACGTTTTCACAGAGAAGGCAGCAACCTCACAGAGCAGGGTTCCAAGGGATGTGAAGGAGTCTGGTCGGTGGAGAAGTGGGGAAGACGGAGGCAGAGGAAACAGCCATGGCACAAAGGCAGAGCGGTCTGAGCGTGTGTTGTGAGTAAGGAGGAGGGTCCAAGAGACAACCACAGCGGAAGCCGACACGGCAGTGGCCAGAGATGGTTCTGGAATGGGAGGCGGCCGTCACTGTGGACGTTTTTCACACCAGGCCCAGCACTTGGCCTGCTCCTTGGTGTGTCGAGGGGCGCCCTCAATGCTGGTGGGCAGAAGAGTGACCAGTCTTATTTCCGCTCCACTGGGAATGCAGGCACACAAAATTAGACTAATTAGGAGGATGGTTTTATGCTACACTCAAGATCACATGTATGTGGCTTGTTTTCTTTCCTTCTACTTTCCTCTTTCATTCACTTCTTTTATTCCTTCTTTTCCTCTTCTTTCTTTTTATTCTCACCGGTAGGTTTTATTTTCTTCTAGAGCAGTTTGAAATTTACAGAAAAATTGGGCAGAAAGTACAAAGGTTTCCCATGGTGCCTTCACTCAATCATACCCCACAGTTTCTAGCATCTTATATTCCTGCGGCACATTTGTTACACTTGATGAGTCAATACTGACACGTTATTAGTCTGCGGTTTGTATTAAGGTTCACCGTGTTGGACAGTTCCACTGGTTGTGACATATGCACAATGCCACATGTCTGCCACTCAAGTAACACCAGAGTAGCTTCATTGCCCTAAAAACCCCTGTGCTCCACCCACTCATCCCTCCCTCCGTCCTGGCAACCACTGATCCTTCTACGGTCTCCATGGTTTTGCTTTTCTATAATATCATATAGCTGGAATCGTATACAGCATGTAGCCTTTCAGACTGGTGTCTTTCCCTCAGCAATATGCATTTAAGCCTCCTCCACATCTTCTCACAGCTTGATAGTTCATTTCTTTTGAGCGCTGAATAATATTCCACTGTATGGATATACCAGAGTTTACTTTTCCATTTACCGATCAAGGGACATTTTGGTTGCTTCCAAGTTTCGGCAACTATGAATAAAGATGCTATAAGCATTACACAAAACATAAGTTTCATCTCATTTGGGTAAATCCCAAGGAGTACAATCACTGGGCCACGTGGTTGGACAGCGTTTAGCTTGGTAAGAAACTACCATACTGTCTCCTAAATTGGCTATAACATTTTGCACTCCCACCAGCTACTTTGACACCAAATGCTGTGGTCCTTTCTGGCTCTTACCTTACATGAGTTCTCTGTTATGCTGGGCACTGTCACCATCCCTCCCTTGTCAAGGTTCCTCCTTCCTGGGCTTGTAAAACTCTCTTTTTGTTCTCCTAACCATCCTTGGACTATTCCTTTCTCTCACGGATGGGCTGGCTCTTCCTTCACTGGTAGCTTAAATGTTGCAGGGCCTTGAAATTTTGGTCGTCTTCACTGCTCCCTTTCTTCCCGAGATCTCAGTACTCCCCCTCCCTGCTGCTCACACCCTCCCTGCTGCCTAGATACAGACTTCTCCAAGTCCACTTCTTTTCCCTCAATCATGTTCTCTGAAGCTCTATATTTAAACACCCAGCCACCTACCAGATATCTTCCTTGGATGTCCCCTGTCAACGTGTTTACAACCAAATCACCATCTTTCCTTCCAAGTCTGTTACTTTTCCTGTGTTCCCACCTTGGTAAGGGACTCCACCTTTTGTCTAGTGACCTATTCCCTAATCTGGAACATTATTCTCATATCTTCTTCTTCCCTTTCCCCCTAACCCCAATATCACAAAATCCTCCTGATTTGAGACGGTAAGTCATAGAGATTAAAAATGCAAGCTTTGAAGTTAGACTGCCTGGGCTCAAATCCCAGGGCTGCCACTTACTTTGGGCAAATTGCTTAATGACTCTAAGCCAGTTTCCTCATGTGTAAAATAGAAAGAATAACAGTTCCTACCTCATTGGGCTGTTGCAAACATCGAATGAGAAAATGTATGTTCTCATCAATGCCTGGCATATAGGAAGTGCTTAGTTACTATGCACACGGTTATATGGTTACCATTTAAATGTTCCTCGAGTTCTTCTATCTTCTCTGGCTGTACCACTGCTGTCTTCATTCAGGCTGTTACCATTTCTTACCTGGGCTATCACAATAGTCTCTAACTAGATGCTGAAAATATTTCTTGAAATTCTATCTGTGGTTGTCTCAACTTAGGAACTGGAGTGAGGGAAGTAAAGCAGGTTTCAGCTTTTGTATGAAAATCCTACCTCTGCAGATGGGTTTTTCCTTAGGAAAAAACAGAAGCCAAGGCCAGACCAATAGTCAGCATTCAGATAGTGAGCGAGACTTTGGCTCAAAATAGATCCTCAGTAGAAGAGAACTTTATACGAGTCAACACAACCCGGCCAGAGAGTTGTTCGTATTTATTACACTTGACTCCCAGAAAGATAGAACCATTGAGACTACAGTGATAAGTTCTCTCCCCCCGTCTGGGTCTTACAGATCAATGAGCCGGTGAGAAATAAGTCCCCCCTTTCTGATATGATAGAAGAAAGGCAGTAATGAGACACTGACCTTCCTCTTCAGTTTGTTTCAAGATGGCAAAGATGGAGAGGAGACAGCTGAGCTTTAATGCAGTGGGAGCCAGTGCTACCGTGCCCATCTGCCAGGGGGCAGATTGCTTGTGGTGGTCGCTAGGGCTTTGGTCCAAAATATTTTGCTGTTGTCTACGATCCTCTCTTTCTTTGTGCCTCTTGTCACAAAGGTTTAGTGGGACTGATCACAGGACTGAACTGCATGTAGAAGTCATTCTGCCACGTTAGCTTCCAAGTCCTGCCCCTCCCTTCCTCCAACCTCAATTTATGTGATCCCTGACATCAGAATGCCCTTTTCACAACACAAAGGTAACCATGTTTCTCTTCTGCTTGAATCCTCAGTGGTTCACAGTCTCCCAGAACAAAGTCCAGCGATATGCAGATCCATGCATGGTCTGGTCCCAGCCTCTGTCTCCAAGCACTCTTTCTACTAAATCTCCTCCCCAAACCCTGTACCTGGCTTGGCCACAAAGGTACTCAGAGTACCTTGAAAACCCCATCCTGTCATTTTTTGCTTAGAATTCTCTTTAGATCTTTTCCAATTTTCTCCTTAGCCTTTAAAGATACCCAGTTAAGCTGGGCTGGGTGGCTCAGCCTGTAATCCCGTGCTTTGGGAGGCTGAGGTGAGTGGATTGCCTGAGCCTGCAGGTTCGAGACCCGCCTGGGCTACTTGGCAAGACCTCATCTCTACAATAAATCACAAAATTAGCCGGGCATGGTAGCGTGCACCTGTAGTTCCAGCTACTTGGAAGGCTGAGGCGGAAGGATCGCCGGAGCCCAGCAGGTCGAGGCTGCAGTGGCCAGGAGTGGCCGTTGCACTCCAGTCTGGGCGACAGAGTGAGACTCCGACTCAAAAAAATAAAAACAAAAAGATAAAAATTAAAAAAATAAAGATACCCAATTAAAAAGTGTCCTCCTTTCAAAATAATCCTCCAACCTCCATGGTCCGAAAGTCAAAATCACCCAGCCCTGAGCTCAAATCCAAGCCCTGCTACTTATTTTGGGCAAGCTTTTTAGTGACTATCAACTAGTTTCCTTATGTGTAAAATGGGACAAATAGCCACAGTTTTTACCCATTGGTTGGCTGTAAAAATGGAATGAGGCCAGAACAAAATGACGTGCGAGTATTTTCTTATCCCACTGTAAAACTTACCAGACAGGACTGCAACTGTTGTCAGTGCTGTTGGCCTCTCTGCCTACCCTCTGAGTAAAAAGACTTCTCCGACAGCCTCTTCTTCTAAGGAGACTGTAGTAATCCGAGAAAGTCCCAGGCTTTAGGATGCAGAACTAGAGAACAAGCAGGAGAGATGGTACAGAAGGTTGACTTGACAAGGGAGGCTAAGCCCATCGGATAACAAAGAGCTGGGGTGTGGGGGAGGGGAGGGGAGGGGAA
>NW_007255969.1:86897-97535 GCF_000164805.1 Carlito syrichta | reverse complement strand
GGAAGAGGGAGGGGGCGGGGAATGCCAGAACGGGGACGAAACAAGAGTTTCTGCAGGGTTGTGGGAATCAGTAAATCCTGAACGTTGTGGAATGTGAGAGAATTAGGAGGAGAAAAAGGGATACGAAAATGATTACTAAGGGGCTCTTAACTGGGTTTCCTTGACCTTTAAGAGCAACAAATTAATGTTTAAAATTCTTCTAAAAGTTGGTCGTTGGACTGTGGTTCTTTGAACATCTGTATACAAACACAGGACTACGGGAGACCGAAACTCTCTAGAGTGTCCCTTCCTCTCAGACTCTGAGCTTCCTTAGGGGCTGCGTCTCTTTTCCTTCTGTAAGTTTACAGCAATCGGGCAGCCTGGCATGAGGACAACACACAGCAGGTGAACAGTGCAAGCTCACTGGACAGATGAATATAACTATACTTCCCCCACTGGATTCGAGAATTAGAGAACAAGTACTTTCTCCGATTTTTCCCTGCCTCCAAATAAACTAGTGAATTCGGTAATGAGCTGGCACTAGCCCCCCCAAGATACATCCTGGTCCCAGTCCCCAGAGCCAGTATTCATTTATAAAACAAAAGATGTGATTAGATTAAGGGTCCAGAGTCTACCATGGGGAGGGGGAGAGGCCGTGTGTATCCTTTATAAGAGAGGCAGAGACAGTTTTGAGACAGAAGAGAAAGGCCACGTGACCACAGCGGCAGACACTGGAGTACCACGGCCGCCAGCCCAGGAACACTGAGGTGTCAGAGGATAGAAAAGGCAAGGGAAGATTCTCCGCCAGAGCCCCCAGAGGCTGCTGCCAACACCTTGATTTTAGACTTATGACCTCCGGAATTGTGAGAGAATCCACTTCCAATGTTCAAAGCCTTACAGTCTGTGGTAATCTGTTACAGCAGTCACAGGAAGTGGACGTGAATGCCTTCTGTATCACAGATGCCCAGTATCTCTTGACCAATTACTTGTCTGAGTCACTTATAATCACAGGCTGTGCTGCCTCTTTGAAGTCACTCACGGCCGGGCTCGGAGCTCAGCCTGTCATCCTGCGCTTTGGGAGGCTGCGGTGTTGGATTGCCTGAGCCCGCGGGTTCGAGGCCCGCCTGGGCAACTTGGCGAGACCTCATCTCTACAATAAATCAAAAGTCAGCCGGGCGTGGCAGCGCGTGCCTGTGCTTCCGGCTACTTGGAAGGCTGAGGCGGCAGGATCGCTGGAGCCCAACAGGTCGAGGCTGCGGTGGCCGGGAGCGGCCACTGCACTCCAGTCTGGGCGACAGAGTGAGACTCCAACTCAAAAATAAAAAGTAAAAAAATAAAGTCACTCACACACACTCACATCTTTGTTAGGGTATGGACGGACTGGGTGAGGGTGGAGAGGTGCAGGGAGGCGCACAGCACTGCCGGGGCTGGCAAGCCGGAGGTGCGTGCTGGCAACCCAGAGATCCGAGTAAATTGCAAAGAATTGCAACACACAAAAGGTTAAAAAGAAAAGTTCACTTAAAAGTAAATTAGAGAGAGAAAGAGAAGGAAGAGAGAAGATTCACCTTCCCAAGGGGGGGAGGGGGACCAAAGCCAGGAAGCATGGTGACAGCCATGGTTCAAAGAGCACATGACCACACCAGACTCTAGCAAGGCAATGGCCGCTGGTTGCTTGTGGTTGAGTCCTTTTAGCCATTCCCCTTGATGGGGGGAGATCATTAGGGTGATTGAGTGGTGGTCTGCTTCCACATCATCACAAAGGGGCAGGCAAGCGCAGGTACTGATGATGTCAGGTGATGGACAGCAGGCAGATGGGTGGGTTAGTCACATGACTGCTTCCATGGTGGGGCTTATGTGTGTCACATAGGTTAGCCCTGGGAAGGGAGTGATTCCCGAAAGGGACTTGTTAGACATTTGCAATTCACAAACTCCTTGACCAAAGATTTGCTGTCCTGATCTAGTATCTGAGGGAGATTTGCCTAGAGGGGATGGGATAGGCTGCTGTTTGTCCTGTAGTAGGATGTCTGAATGCTTTCTTATGGCCATACTGAGGCAAAAAGACCAAAGAATAAGCTAAGTTTCTTCTAGGTTTCTATAGGCACCTTTCAATCTTCACAGCCAAGAGCCAAAGCTCCTCAACACTTGTAAATGATGTTGTCACCTCAACACTTGTAAATGATGTTGTCACCGAAGGGTCCCTTGCTACGGTTTGGAGGATAGTCAGGTTCCAGGGGCTGAGAGGCGCTCTGCTGGCTACACAGGGCTGTGTATAACCTCACACATCCTATATGTACTCCTACATGCCAAAGGTCCTTCCTTCGTTCCTTTGTGAAGGAGGGTGTAAGGGAGGGAAACATGTGATATGGGCATAATGCCCACAGGAGAAATGGCCCCTGCAGATGAGTCGCTGTGCTGACCCGGGCTGAGTCCTCAGTGGTCCACCACGGGTAGCACTGTGGAACTGGAACAACCATGTTGGGCTGCATTTTCCAACTCTGCTCCATAGGCATGAAAAAAATCACAAAGCTGCTATGCTAGAAGGAATTAGATTCCGGGACGTAACCCTGCAAACACAGGCCCAGATATGGCAAAGGGAAGTCTGGGCCCCTGTGAGTGCCTGCTCAGAAGCAAGCACCAACTGTGACTTGCCACTCTATTCGGTTCCCAATGGTGGTACTTCTCCATTCCGCAGAGGCCTTCTCCCAGGAAGCCCATGCCCCTCCAGGAGGCCACCCAGCCTCTCCCAGCTGCATGCACCTGCTTCTGCTCATCAAAGCCTGCCACAGGAGACTCCAGAAAGCACTGCTTCCCACTCTCCCGACCTGGTTTTCATTTCAAGAGTCCCGCTTCATTTCATCACTTGGCCTCTGAAGGATCACTTGACATGACAACCCCCTGATACAACACATTCCAGCTGCTACGACATACATGGCTCTTCCCTGCCATCCTCCATTTCTCTGCACCCACGTGACCTTCTCTAATAACTCTTTTTAAAAGCTGCAGCTGGCCAGGCTCAGTGGCTCAGCCTGTAATCTCAGCACTTTGGGGAGGCCGAGGCAAGTGGACTGCAAAATTTGCCTGGCATGGTAGCACGCGCCTGTAGTTCCGGCGACTCGACAGGCTGAAGCGGAAGGACCACCAGAGCCCAGCAGGTCAACGCTGGGATGGCCATGATCATGCCACTGCACTCCAACCTGGGGGACAGAGTGAGACTCAACTCAAAAAAAAACAAAGTCACTTAAGGCCGAGTGCAGTGGCTCAAGCCTGTAATCCCAGCACTTTGGGAAGCCAAGGTGAGGTGATTGCCTGAGCCTACGGGTTCAAGAACAGCCTGGACAACTTGGTAAGACCTCATCTCTACAATAAATCAAAAAGTTAGCTGGGCGTGGTAGGGCGCATCTGTAGTTCCAGCTACTTGGAAGGCTGAGGTGGAAGGATTGCCAGAGCCCAGCAGGTCAACGCTGGGGTGGCTGTGAGTGGGCCACTGCACTCCAGCCTGGGTGACAGAGTGAGACTCCAACACACACACACACAAAAGCTGCAGCTATCAGCATGCAAGTCCAGCTTAGATGTAACTTTATGCTGATAATGTCCACCCCCTGTGAAAGGAGACATCAGGGTCTGGAAACACCAGCACAGCCTCGACTCTCTCCACCTCACAGTTCGCAGAAGACGACAGGTCCCCTTTCTCAATTCTCTTCCAAGGGTGGCTGAGGCAGGGGTGGTAATAAGCCAGGGCTGGAGAAGATCTGTGTAAACAGTCCATGCACAGAAAGTGGCTCATGGCTCTGGGCAGGTTATATAACTAACTTCCTCAGGGCTTCAAGTCCTCATCTGTAAAACAAGGGTGGTCATGGTAGCTGACTTCATAGGGTAGCTAAGAAGATTATCCGAAGGAGAAGATGATAAACACTTAGCACAGCACTTGGCACAGAAAGAGCACTCAGTAAATACTAGGCGTATATATGCCTGTATACAGTGAACATGAGACTCAGTTCTCCAACTGAACTTCCAAGCCCTTCCCAACATGTCACCCTTCCTATGTCTCTTACGCCCGCCTCTCTTTTTCTTAGTTCCCAAGGGCTGCCCATGCTCTCGTTAGGTCTCTTGGCCTTATGACACACAGCGTGACACTGTGTTTGGTGTCAGCACAAAGCTTTGCTGGAATCAAGTGCCCCTGCAGAGAAGGGGAATTAGGACTGCCAGTCCAGTTGGTCACCAGGGAGGCTGCCGGTACTCTCCCGTCATCACATACCAGTGATCAGACATGTGCAGGTGCAGTTCACGGCTCGGGAAGATGTACTCTGACCCATGACCCCGACCCCCCAAGTAAGGTAAGGCTCTGGTTAGGTGGCGGGTGGGTTTCGCCGAGCGCCCTCCCTGATGCCGACTTTCCCTCACATTCAGCATCTCCTGAGCCCTGTGCATCTCCTGGCTAAGGCTTTCTTCCAAGTTGGATATTGTCCATATGTTAAGTTTCAGTCATAGACTAACCACTGGCAGTTTGGTCCACTAAATTCTCTAGACAATAATTAGATCACGTGACACACCAAATCGTCATCAGCAGCAGCTATTATAAATTATTTAAAATTAAATTTCTGCCACGCCTTTACAAGAAGAGGTTCCTAATGTGAAGGCAGTGAGAACAGAAATGAAACCGACCCTGAATTGTTTTTATATGCCCAGAATCAGCCCCAGAGATAATCATTCCCAAGAGTTTGAAACAGTCTTAACATAGACATCTCTCTCAGGATATTCTCATTACTATCATAGTCAAATATATTTTCATCTACCATGAAAATATATTTAATGAGTTGAGCTTCGGCAGTCTTCAGGATCAGGGTCAACCTGAGAAATCAGAAAGCTCAGATCCTCCTATGTGAGAGTCCCAGGCTAGCCCTGTGTCTGGGCTAGGTTGTTTACTGATCGTTTGTCATAGCAAGAAGCTTTGCCTTTTCTCCATAGAGAAACCTGGGCTTTCAGTGGTAGATGGTAGAGCTTTCTCTCTTGGGTTTGTCTCTTCCCTGATCTCGGTCCTGGAACTCTGTCATTGGAAAGTCCTTTGTGGGGAGAATCCACAGACCCCCTTTTGGGTGGATATTCTAGTGTTGAAAGCCCTTCTCCTGGGAGATTATCCCCAGACCCTGGGAGAGGACAGTACTACGCATTGTCCAACTTCAGGCAGATTGCCTCTTTGATGGTCGTTTTGAGTAAGAGTCTTACTCTGTCACCCAGGCTGGAGTACAGTGGTACCATCATAGCTCACGACAGCCTCAACCTCCTGAGCTCTGACAATCCTCCCATCTCAGCCTCCCAAGGAGTCGGGACGACAGGCATACGCCACCGTGTTTGGCTAATTTTTTTTCTTTTTTTGTAGAGATGAGGTCTCGCTCCATTGCCAGGCTGTTCTCAGACTCCCGGGCTCAAGCAATCCTCCTGCCTCCCCAAGTGCTGGGATGACAGATGTGGGCCATCACACCCAACCTTTGATGATCATTTATATTCAGTCCAATGTCAAAACAAAGAGCATGGTGGGAAGACAGTGACAGGAAAAAAAGGGGAGAAAGAGCCAGGGACTGGGCGGAAGGAAGAGACAGCATGAAACAACAGTGAGCACGCCAGCGTGAGGAAGGGCTGTGGCCACTGACAGCAGGTAGGAGCTCGAGCTTAGTTCTCTCAACACTCAGTCCTTCTCGAATCCCACCCCTTCCCCAAATAGGAAAGTGCCACCCAATTTGGACTCTGCTCTTCGAGTACTTGAACTATCGAAGGGATTCTCTCTGACGGAATATACTGCATTTCCATGGTCTATATCATGTTTAAGATTTTATTTTAGAACAAGAGATGGGGAAAACCTGAATAAAATTATGTATATGTGTGTATATATACATATACAAGGGAGTCCCAAAGACACCCCAGAATTTATAAAGAATTGTGTACTTATTCTTACGTGTTTAAACTTTAGTGACCTTCAAAGCACGATCCATTGGATGCAATACACCTATTGAGATGCTTTTTCCACTGCGCAAAACAGTTTTTTAACTCATCTATTTTGATGCCTTTTTTAGTGTTTCTGCTATTTGCTGTTTTACCTCTTCTACATCAACAAAACGTTTCCCTCTGAGGACTTTTTCATCCAGGGAAACAAAACATAAGTAGTTCGGGGCGAGATCCAGTATATAGAGGGGGTGGGGCATGGGGTCATGTTGCTTTTGGTCAAAAACTGCTGAAAACTCAGCACGGTGTAGGCAGGTAACTTGTATATCATCCATCATGAAATGGGCAAACGCATTGAAAGAATCTCCAAAAAAAACTTCACTGAAGCCAAACCCAGTCTCGCACAAGAATGCTAGCTGGTACGCTGATGCCGATGGGTTGCTAGAACACTTACCTAGTGGGGGAAGCCTGTACTACAAGGAGTCTGCCTTCAAAAGATCATTTGGGTTTTTTGGGGACCCCCTTGTGTATTCATTTTAAAAATCATACAGAAAAATACGCAAATCATAACTGTACAGTATGTTGAACTTTCAAAACAGAGTGTACCTGTGTAACAAGCACTTCAATTTTTAAAAAAATGACCAGTGTGACCGAAGCTCCCTCATGCCCCTTTCGGTAACCAACTCTCCCCAACTCCCAAGAATAATCACTGTCTCAGTTCTAATATCATAGATTAGTTTTGCCTATTTTTGAACTTTGTATGGATGGAAGCAAGTAGGATATATTCTTTCCTGTCTGGCTCCTTTCATTCAAGTTTTTATTTGTGAAATTCATCCAATATTTTTATAATTCTTTCATTCTCACTGCTGTGTAGCATTCTGTTGTGTGAATATGCCACAATTTATTTATCTGTTTTTCTGCTGAAGGGCTTTTGGGTAGTTTTATATTTTGTGTATTAAAAATAGTGCTCCTGGTCAGGCGTGGTGGTCAAGCCTGTGAGGATTGTCTGGGCTCAGGGATTCGAGACCAGCCTGGGAAACTTGATGAGATCTCGTCTCTACAATAAAATCAAAAAATTAGCCAGGCGTGTTAGGGCTCACATGTAGTTCCAGCTACTTGGAAGGTTGAGGCGGAAGGATCACCTGAGCCCAGTAGGTCAAGGCTACGGTGGCCATGACTGTGCCACTGCACTCCAACCTGGATAACAGAGTGAGATGCCGACTCAAAAAAAACAGTGCTCCTATAAACATTCTTATAACCTGTCTTTTGGTAAATACTCAGACATAAGTACACCTGGGAGCGGAATTGTTGGGGTCATAGATCTGCATGTAAAGCATATGCGTATATAGTCAATGTTTCTACACATGCTTCTCACAGGCAAATGCACCTGTCAGTCTGTATGAAGCATGTGAGGCATTGGGAGTCCCAGAGGCAGCAGTGCTGGGCAGTGGGTTTCTGTCTATTACTCACCACTCTGAGAAGCAGTCTGTGCCTTCAGAAAGTCACATTAAAAAAAAGTCTTGTAGCTGGGCTCGGTGGCTCAGCCTGTAATCCCGCGCCTTTGGGAGGCTGAGGTGAGTGGATTGCCTGATCCCGCAGGTTTGAGACCCGCCTGGGCAACTTGGCGAGACCTTATCTCTACAATAAATCAAAAAATTAGCCGGGCGTAGTACTGCATGCCTGTAGTTCCAGCTACTTGGAAGGCTGAGGCGGAAGGACTGCTGGAGCCCAGCAGGTCAAGGCTGCAGTGGCTGGGAGCGTGCCACTGCACTCCAGTCTGGGAGACAGAGTAAGACTCCAACTCAAAAAAGAAAAAGAATAAACCTTTACCTCTATTTTGTATATGTTTGTTATTGTTATTTTTGAAAGTATATTAGAGTTAAAGAAGAATCACTTCCTGCATATTATTAACTGTAAAATTAGTTATAGAGGAGGCTGACCCCTGAAAGAACAGTCTTACACTTAAGGTCAAATGAAACAGCGGGCTGGGCCCAGTGGCTCATACCTGTAATCCCAGCACTTTGAGAGGCCAAGGCGGAAGGACAGTTTGAGCCTAAGCGTTTAAGTCAAGTCTGGACATCACAGAGAGACCTTGTCTCTACCAAAAAAAAAAAAAAAAAAATCAGCTGGATGTGATGGCGCATGCCTGTAGTCCCAGCTGCTTAGGAAACTGAGGCAGAAGGACTGCCTAAGTCCAGGAGGCCAAGCTCATAGTGGTAAGCCATGATCATGCCACTGCAGTTCAGCAAGAGAGTGAGACACTGACTACAAATAAATAACGAAAAATGCAACCGCAGCCTTGCCATCTCCACTACAGAAGCAAATTGTCGGGGCCAGCATCAGAAGTCCAATTGGAGAAAAAGGATGATACCATGTCTTTTTATGAAGTCAGGCTTGAAAAATACTTGAATGTATTTTTGAATGTCTTAGCCTGTTCTGTGCTACTCTAACCAAATACTCAAGATGGGGTAATTTATAATGGACAGAAATGTATTTCTAACAGTCCTGGAGGCCAGAAAGTCTACGATGGAGGAGCCGGCACCCAGCAGGTAGGTAAGGGGCAAGAGACGGGGAAGTGGGGGATCAAGCTTGCCCTTTTGCCCTGGGCGAAAAAAACAGGTACATTCTGTTTCTAAAGTGCATTCTGTTTCTAAAGTTCAATGTGCTGTACAGTTATGAATCGTGTATTTTTCTGTATAGTTTTTTAAATGGATATACAAGGGGGTCCCAAATGATATATTCTATTTTTTGACCCACTCACTCCCGTGGAAACAGCATTAATCCACCTGTGAGGGCAGAGCCCTCATGGACTAATCACTTCCTAATGGTCCCAACTCTTAATACTGTTACCATGGCAACTGTATTTCAACAGGAGTTTTGGAAGGGACATTCAAACCACAGCAGAGATGATAACAGAAATGGAAACATAACTATATAACTGTGTGTTTTTCACCCCACTGAGATGCTGTGTAATACTCAGCTACAACACTGATGGCCACTGGATAATATTACCAAAAAAAATAACAGAGTTCCAAAGGAAAAGTTCCTTTTTTCACAGCTGTGGGAAAGCTGTCCTCCATAAAATAGCAGCCTTCTCCAGCACTGCCTGAGAAATAACCTTCTCTCTTTTCTTTCCATACTTTGAGAAGACTCAGGGTTTTCAAGGGACAGTCCAGTTAACTCCCAGTTACCATATGACCCAGCAATTCCTAATGAACTGAGTGCATATGACCATACACACCTTGTACACAACTGCTCTCAGCTGCATTATTCCTAATAGCCAAAAAGTGGAAATAACTCAAATGTCCATCAACTGGAGAACAGATCGAAAAACGTTGTATGTCCGTACAATAAATATTATTTAGTCATAAAAAGGAATGAACTACTGATACATGCAATACAATGGATAAATTTTAAAAACATTAAGCTATGTGAAAGAAGCCAGACAAAAAGATCACATATTGTATGCCTCTATTTATATGAAATGCCCAAAATAGGCAAATCCACAGAGACAGAAAGCAGACTGGTGGTTGCCAGGAGAGAATGGGTGATGGCTATTAATGGATATGAGATTTCTTTTCTTCTCTTTTTTCTTTCTTACTTTCTTTCTTTCTTTCTTTTTTTTGTAGAAATGAGGTCTTGCTATGTTGCCCAGGCTGGTCTCAAACTCCTGACCTCAAGCAATCCTCCTGCTTCAAACTAGGGTTACAGGTGTGGGCTGCTGCACTCAGCCAAGGGTATGGGATTTCTTTAAAGGGTGATGAAAATGTTTTGAAATTAGTGATGAAAACTGACACCGGGCTCGGTGGCTCGGCCTGTAATCCCACGTTTTGGGAGGCTGAGGTGAGTGGATTGCCTGGTCCCGCGGGTTCGAGACCCGCCTGGCCAACTTGGTGAGACCTCATCTCTACAATAAATCAAAAAATTCACCGGGTGTGATAGCGAGCACCTTTAGTTCCAGCTACTCAGAAGGCTGAGGTGGAAGAATCGCCAGAGCCCAGCAGGTCGAGGGCATGGTGGCCGGGAGTGGCCACTGCACTCCAGTCTGGGTGACAGAGTGAGACGCCAATTCAAAAAAAAAAAAAGAAAGAAAACTGACACCTTTGTGAATATATGAAAAACCATTAAATGGTACACTTTAAAGGGGTGAATTTTGTAGTAGGTAAAATATATCTCAATTTTTAAAAAAATTCCAGTTAAGTGCTGGGGCATTGAAATCAAACAGATACATTTGGTTCCAATCTGCTGCATACCGCATGTCGTAGCAAGTTACTCGGGCTCTCTAAGCCTCATTTTTCCCTCTCTGTAAAATGGAGACGATAAAAGAATAATCAATATGGCTACTGTGAGAGCCAAAGAACGTAATAAATATAAAGTGTTTGTCACAGCGATGGACTAAGTGCTCAAGCAACTATTTTTGAAGTGACAGAAATAACAGGACCAGGCTCTCCAGCAACTCACCTTTTGACATACCTGGGATATACTCATCAATGATTTCTGACAGACTCAGTAAGGGATATAATTTCCTATATAATCTTATGTAAGGCGTTACCTTGATGAGGCTTGCTGTTCAGTCAAAAGAGGAAAATCCTGCCAACGGGGTGATGGCAAGAACTGTTGCCCAAGTCACCCCAGTGCGCCATCAAGCGGCTGCCGTTGGGGTTTTACCTACCGGAGCTAGCTGAGAATCAGTTGGGCCAGTTGCATCCTGAGACAGGTAAC
>NW_007255969.1:47449-86724 GCF_000164805.1 Carlito syrichta | reverse complement strand
CTTTTTTTTTTTTTTTTTTGAATCAGGGTCTCACTCTGTTACCCAGGCTGGGGTGCAGCGGCACAGTCACAGCTCACTGCAGCCTCGACCTCCTGGGCTCAGGTGATCTTCCGCCTCAGCCTCCCAAGCGGCTGGGACTCCAGGCATGTGCCACCATGCCTGGCTAATTTGTTTTTTTTTTTACTTTTTTTGTAGAGATGCGGTCTTGCTATATTGTTCAGACTGGTCTCGAACTCCTGGGCTCAAGCAATCCTCCTGCCTCAGCCTGCCAAAGTGCTGGGATGACAGGCATGAACATCTGCACCTAACCTTTAACAACCACCTCTTGCTAGCTCAACCACTGCCCCCATACCTGCCTCAACTTGTTCCAGACGCACACGTAACCTCCAAATGACAAGCTGTAATAGGATCTTTCTAGTTATCACTCTTAGCAATGCCTCATAAATCCGAACCCCATAAATCAGAAATTTTCTTTTTTTTTTCCTCTCTTTTTGTTTGAGTTGGAGTCTCACTCAGTCACCCAGGCTGGAGGACAGTGGCATGCTCACGGCCACCTCAGCCTCGACCTGCTGGGCTCAAGTGATCCTTCCACCTCAGCCTTCCAACTACTGGAACTACAGGCACTCACCATATCCGACTACAAAATTTTCTTAAAAGTGGTACTTCTGTGATGGCCAACCTTACCCTGTAATCACCAAGGGCTGGAGAAGGGCTGACTGCAGGGCGGCTCCCCCTCAAGTACTTGGAGTTGCTCATCATGGAGGATGCCAGTCGTGGTGAGAAGACCGTCTGTAACAAGCACTTCCTCCTTTTCTTTCCCCTTATTTCCTTTTTTCCCCTAAATGTGGATTAGTGCAATTAAAAAATATATATTGGGCCAGGTGTGGTGGCTCCCACTTGTAATTCTAGCACTTTGGGAGGCCGAGGCAGAAGAAATGCTTTAGCCCAGGAGTTCAAGACCAGCCTAGGCAACATAGCAAGACCTTGTCTCTATAAAACAAAATAAAAATATAGGTGATATCTATAAATATATATATCAGCATCCTGCTTTTGGTGGTTTTTTTTTTTTTTCAACCTTTAGAAATTCATTAGTTTGTTATATTGCTCTTTTTTCAAAAATTATATTTAAAAATCTGACTGGTAGCCGGGCTCGGTGGCTCAGCCTGTAATCCCGTGCCTTTGGGAGGTTGAGGTGAGTGGATTGCCTGAGCCCGCAGGTTCGAGACCCGCCTGGGCAACTTGGCGAGACCTCATCCCTACAATAAATCAAAAATTAGCCGGGCATGGTAGCGCGTGCCTGTAGTTCCAGCTACTTGGAAGGCTGAGGCGGAAGGATCGCCGGAGCCCAACAGGTGAGGCGGCGGTGGCCGGGAGCGGCCACTGCACTCCAGTCTGGGCCACAGAGTGAGACTCCAACTCAAAAAAAAAAAAAAAATCTGACTGATATATGCATTTCTTCTCTTAAGCCTTCATGGCTTGGTTTAACAGCAAAATAGCTGTTAAATACCAGATGGTTACCATTTAAATTTAGGATCAAATTCAAGTTCCACTCCTTCCCAGCTATTTTACTGTGGAGAAGCTGCTTAACTTTTCTGAGTCTCAGCTGTTTCTTTTGTAAATTGGGAGTATTATCTACTGTATAGGATGGCTATGAAAATTCAATAACATACACAGAACACTCAGTCCAGATGCAAGCTTTTAATAATGGTCAGTAAATGGTAACTATTATTACATTGCTATTAACATCACTATTAGCTAAGACAACCATGTTTAATTCAAGTTCAATATTGGGTTCTCCAAGATTTAGTTCATCTCTTGGGGCTTGAGAAATTTCAGGAGCAACATCTGGCCTCCTGACAACTGTGTGAATGCATCCATCACACAGGAAGTTCTTGGTTTCAACGTACCACTTCTCTGACCTCAGAAATAAAGCCTCGTGAAGAGCCCCTGTTTCAGACGCCTCTTGTGCCCCGCTTCAGAATTCTCGCAACTGCCCCGCTGCAGCTACTGCCGCTACAACCAGCAGAAAGACAGCCCCTCACCTGTGAGGGAATTTCTGACACAAGGGACTGGGACTCCCACAGGAAACCACTGTTACAACCCAGAGGTATGGAGAGTTCACACAGACAGGGTACCCTGAGACTTGTGATAGGGACACTTGATGGACAAGTGCCCAAATCTTGAACTCTCAAATTTCCCTGAACTTTCTGGGCCAGGAGAAGCAGCCTCTTCTTGCGGGAGGACAGCAGTCTCCTCTTGCCCAAAGACCCTGCAAAGACCTCACCTGAGGCAGCTGCCTCATAAGGTGATGCTTCCTTCCTTGAAATCCCTCCATCCCAGCTGGTAATTAGGGCCATGCAGGGAATAACAGCTTCATGCTGACCCATGGTTTTTGTTGTTATCTTAGAGATAGGGTCTCACTCTGTTGTCCAGGCTGGAGTGGATGGCACTGCAGCTTCAAACTCCTGGGCTAAAGCGATCCTCCTGCCTCAGCCTCCCAAGTAGTTAGAACTACAGGTCACATGCCACTATACCTAGCTGTTTAGAAACAGGGTCTTACTGTGTTGCCCAGGCTGGTCTTGAACTGCTGGCTTCAAGCAATCCTCCTGCCTCAGCTTCCTAAAGTGTTGAGATTATGCCACTGTTATGTACCAATGGGAGCTTGGGGAACCGGCAGGCAAGGGAGGGTGATGGGGTAAAGTCAGGCTAGATCGGTGAGACTTGATCTGTAAAAGAAGCGCTCTCCTGTGACTTGTGGTTGAGTACCCTGGCACAGACACCTGAAGCTGGTCCTCAGACACTGGGACGGCTCCCGAAACCTGAGCACAACAGTAGTCTAATGTAAACTAAAAGGAGGTATTGGAACTTCCAAGGACGAGGTCAAAAGGCTCAGGGCTGGGCATGCTAGCACGGATTTATTATGAGAAATCAGAAGAACCGACCATCTGACCATGATCCCAGAAGAGCTGAGAGACCATTTCCTTCATGAAAGGGATAAATACACTAGTGAGGGACACAGTGTCACTGAGAGGTTCAATGGTTCCATCCTGTTGGCTGGAGTGGACAGTGAGAGACATTGCCATGGTATCGGTCTTTTGAATTAATGGGGAATGGTAGGACTCTAAAATGTCAGGGGCCAGGTGGTGCCAATTAACCATCAGAGGCCAGACAGATGCAAATACCATAACTGACAGTGAGGCCAGAGTGACAATCAGGGTGCTCTGACTAGTAGAGATCTGTGGCAATGGCTGACTGGTCACGGGCAAGAGGGATGGACCACTGACTAGTGTGTTATCGGACTTGTATACCAAAGAGAAAGACTGGAGACTGGAGGCTGACATCAGTTGCTGACATTCACTGGGCTGAGGGAGGCTGGGTCTCCTTCTTTTTTGAGTTGGAGTCTCACTCTGTCGCCCAGACTGGAGTGCAGTGGCCCGGTCACCGCAGCCTCGGCCTGTTGGGCTCCGGTGATCCTTCCGCCTCAGCCTTCCAAGTAGCTGGAACTACAGGCGCGCGCTACCACGCCCGGCTAATTTTTTGATTTATTGTAGAGATGAGGTCTCGCCAAGTTGCCCAGGCAGGTCTCGAACCCGCGTGCTCAAGCAATCCACTCACCTCAGCCTCCCAAGGCGCGGGATTACAGGCTGAGCCACCGAGCCCGGCTGGGTCTCTTTGAGAAAGGGCCCCGCAGTATCCTCATGCAGCTGACAGGATAAAGACTGCACGGATCCTTCTACAAAAGGACCTGCCACCACCTACGAGGATCATAGGTGGGCACTGGGGAAAGTGCAGTGCCAGATCTTGCAAAGACTGCGAGGGTCTAAGCTGATCCGAATACCCTGGGACTGACGCGGTGGTTCTCTCATTTCAGTGGGGCTTGTGGAGTCAAGGTGACAAAGGGAGCTGTGGCCCTGCCTCACAGTGGGTCTAGTGGGTCCACAGAAGCAGCTGGTATATAATTCACACAGATGTACTCAGAAACTAGGAGAACCCTCATGGCAGTTCCCTGGATGAGGAAGAGTTAGGAAACTCCATAGCAGAGGAAGACCTACAGATATTATTTTTCTCAAGTTTATAAAACAAAACATAGTATCGTATCTCTGGAATAACAGTTGGCAACCATCACCCATACAAAGTAGTATATTTTCTGTTTCTTTCTTTCTTTTTTTTTTTTTTTTTTTTTTTTGTGAGTTGGAGTTTCACTCTGTGGCCCAGGCTGGAGTGCAATGGCACACTCACAGCCCCCCAGTGTTGACCTGCTGGGCTCCAACGATCCTTCCGCCTCAGCCTTCTAAGTAGGTGAAAGTACAGGCACGTGCTACCACACCCAGCTAATTTTTTGATTTTATTGTAGAGACGAGGTCTCGCCAAGGTGCCTGGGCTGGTCTCAAACCCACGGACTCAGGCAATCCACTCTCCTTGGCCTCCCAAAATGTTTGGATTATTGGCCCAGCCAACTTTCCGTTTCTTTACAAGATGGCATCCAGGGTCTCACATGTTTGCCTTTCACCAAGTCTGACATTCTTTGTATTTCTATGATGTTTAACCCTAAATTCTATCCAAAAACAGCCAGGCTGAATGTTAAATACTATAAAATCCTTCAAGAATGAATAAACACTTGGCAATTTTAAAAGCTAAAAATTACTCATTTGGGCAAATAAAGTCTAAATCTTCCCCACAAAGATACATTCTTTCTAATAAATGACCAGAAATGGAAGTCTGTTAGATAAAGGGAAAGAACAAAAAGGCCACCAGTTTCTTAAACTGAAATTAAAAGGTTATATATAATTAGGAATTGTAGTTAGCTCATTTTTTAGCCAACTACATAATTAGTTCATTTTGTCCTCACAAGAATACGCTGCAGAGTGAACTGATTGAGTACTAAATTACCTACATAGGTGATCTGAAATAATTTCAGTATCAGTGCTGATCCAAACAGTGAGACAAAGTCCTTGAGATTAAAGAACAATGTCCCATCCTCATTTATCCCTAATTTGCCACTACAGTGCTTTGCACAGAGCAGATCCTTATTACATACAGAAGTCGGTAAGAACCATTTTTGTATGGCAAGAAACCTCAGGAAAAGCGGTACCAGGTATGAGTACTTTTGATCATGTCAAAAGGACTCAATGTCCCATACTGTCTATGCCTCCTGTGCTCCAGGAGGATCAAATGACAGATGAGGTGAAGTTTCTCTCTTCTCAGAGGGATCCCATGTACAGAGCAGAGAGACACATGAAGGAGGAATCACAGGCTCAGAATATGGCCACTGTGTATTGTCTAATAAAGCCATAGCTCTTGGCAATGATCATCAACAGGCAATACGCCACAGAGACAAGCAGCAACTAGACACCGTGTGCCTCCTGCTGAAAGTCCCTAACAAAAATTGTCAAGTAGTCCTGTCCCTCCCACACAGAAAAAGAGCCTGACTAGAATATCTAAGTACCAGTATACAGGAAATACAAGGAAGAACATGCCCAATGACAATGCAAGGATGTTTGTTTCTAACCTAGTATTTTAGTTTTAACCTGTTGCAATCTCCAAAAATGCATTTATAAATATAAGAAAAATATATTACTAGAAAAAAGAAATTAAAAATATATAAAACACGAGCCTCAATATTTTATTCAGAGAGTCAAAAGATAAAGTGCATTCTAATGAACATAGAAAAAATAAGAAAGAAGAAAAGATTCAGAAAAGCCATATGCGTCATTCATTGAAAGTGTGCGTACTGGCAGTTAACAGAAAATTGCTGTTACATTCACAACTTTCTGCCATTCTGCATTCTGTCATTCATGGAGAGGTAGCAAGTCCTCACATGAAAAGTTTATATATACACTTTGCATGAACACCATGTATATTATTACTTAAAGTTTCTTGCTTCTATTAATCCTCAGTAGGGTAAGAACAACAGGACTTGAGGATATTTATATGAACTGGATCATGTTGTTTATTTTAATAACAATCCTAAGTAAAGTCTCACAGAGGTATGCTTATAGGAATAAAAGAACAGAGTTTAAAGTAATTTTAGTAAGTTTGAGATATTTACTCAAACTTTATTTACTTATTTTTGAGTTGGAGTCTCACTCGTTCACCCAGACTGGAGTGCAGTGGCCGCTCCCAGCCACTGCAGCCTCAACCTGCCAGGCTCCTTCCTGCTGGGCTCCGGCAATCCTTCCTTCCAAGTAGCTGGAACTACAGGCAAGCGCTACCACGCCTACTCTTAAACTTTTATCCAAAATGGAACCAGCATTCCATTTTCAAAATTTATCTTCAGGCTACAGAAACCAATTCTAGAAATTTATCTTGTAACATTATCTTTTCAATGGAAGAAATAGATTTCTAAATCCGTGAATTTTCTCTAGATGGATCTTCTTTTGATGAACAATTAAAATCAAATTGCTGATCAAATTCAGAAGGTTGTACATCTGTATAATCATGCATATTGTTACTGGTTATTAAATTATAGAATATTATAACAATCAGCTGGGGCTGGGCTCAGTGGCTCAGCCTGTAATTCCAGCACTTTGGGAAGCCAAGGCAAGTGGACTGGCCTGAGCCCACTGGTGCAAGACCAGCCCGGGCAACTTGGCGAGACCTCATCTCTACAATAAATCAAAAATTAACTGGGCATGGTAACACATGCCTGTAGGTCTGGCTACATGGAAGGCTAAGGTGGAAGGATCGCCAGAGCCCAGCAGGTCGATGCTGGGGTGACCATGAGTGGGCCACTGCACTCCAGCCTGGGCAACAGAGTGAGACTCCAGCTAAAAAAAAAAAAAACATTAGATGGAACTGTTCTTCCAAGATTTTTTTTACCTTTTGACCTTATTTGTCATTAAAAAAAATGTTGCTTTTCTTCTTTGCTTGTGAGTATTAAGATCATTAAAATACCAAAGATATCAGACAAATTCACATTCAAAAAAACTGGTACCAAACTGGTTTTCCATCTTGAGAAACACCAGGAGTTCCAACATTTGATAAAACTTTCCTCTAGATAACTATCATCATACTTCAGCAAGCAGTAACTTGTTCATGATCACCTTCCACTTAACACGTAATAAAGAGGATCTCTTCACAGACTAGGCTTTATGTAAATCCGTAACTTTTACTACATCAATCACTAAGCCTACTATTTTTTTGTTGGTGTTGTTGTTTTGAGTTGGAGTCTCACTCTGTCACCCAGACTGGAGTGCAGTGGCCACCGCAGCCTCGACCTGCTGGGCTCCGGCGATCCTCCACCTCAGCATTCCGAGTAGCCGGAATTACAGGTGCGCGCTACCACACCCGGCTAATTTTTGATTTATTGTAGAGATGAGGTCTTGCCAAGTTGCCCTGGCGGGTCTCGAACCCGTGGGCTCAGGCAATTCACTCACCTCGGCCTCCCAAAGCGTGGGATTACAGGCTGAGCCACCGAGCCCGGCCACTAAGCCTACAATTTATGCTGAAATTTTTTCATAGCAAGACATTCTTGATGAAGGAAGGGGTTTGTTGATTTACATTTGGGCGTATGCTTCTTATGCTTATTACTCTAGCATGCTTTTCTAGACTGTACTAGCCCCATTAGAAATCCTCATACACAGAATTCAAGTCCAAATCACATTTGCTGATAATATCCACATGCTTGGATATTGTAGCAATGGCAGTGAACAGCAATTGCTACAATAGTTTCTAAACATTTGCTCCCAATTTCTATACTTGTCACCAACCAGCACCAGACCACACTTTGAGAAGCAGTGCTCTAAGACAAAACACCTGACTGTTTCAACAACAGCAACAGAAAATTGCCAGGGGAAAAAAGAGATGGAAAAGAAATCCAGAGAATAAGAAAGACGCAGGGAAGCCGGGTGCAGTGGCTCACTCCTGTAATCCCAGTACTTTGGGAGGTAGAGGCAAGAAGACTGCCTGAGTTCAGGAGTTCGAGACCAGCCTGGTCAACTTGGAGAGACCTCATCTCTACAATAAATCAAAAAATTAGCCGGGCGTGGCGGCGTATGCCTGTAGTTCCAGCAACTTGAAAGGCTGAGGTGAAAGGATTGCCTGATCCTAGCGGGCAAGGCTGTGGTGGCTGTGAGTGTGCCACTGTACATTCCAGTCCGTGTCAAAGAATGAGACTTCAACTAAAAAAAAAAACAAAAAAAAACACAGAAGACTTATCAGCCAATGGTTATATATGGCCTTTGGATCCCAATTAAAATAAACAAATTTTTATGTGACAATCATAAAAATGTGAATAACTACTAAATATTTTGTGGACCAGGCATGGTGGCTCACACCTACATTCCCAGCACTTTGGGTGGCCGAGGTGAGAGGATTATCTGAGCCCACGGGTTCGAGACCAGTCCGGGCAACTTGGCAAGCCCTCATCTCTACAATAGATCAAAAAATTGCCAGGTGTGGTGGTGCATATGTAGTTTCAGCTACTTGGAAGGCTGAGACAGCTCACCTGAGCCCAGCAGGTCGAGGCTGCAGTGGCCGTGAGTGTGCCACTGCACTCCAGCTTGTGTGACAGAGTGAGACTCCAACTCAAAAAATAATAATAATAAAATAAAATAAATATTTTGTGGCATTAAGAAGTGATTGTTACTTTTTGAATGTGTGATAAAGATATTGTGGTCTTTTTTTTTTTTTTTTAAGGAAGAGTATGCTTAGAGACACAAACTAAAACACTGTAGTCATGGATAAAGTAATATGCTGTATGGAACTAGTCATAAAGTAACCAGGGATTAGAAGAGAAAGGCAAAAATGAAACAAGACTGGCCATATTCTGATAATTTTTGAAGTTGATAAGATTGGTACATAAGTTCTACTATACTACTCTTGTGACTTCTGTATGTGTTTGAATGTTTTTATAATAAAGGTCTTTAAATGGTTGCAAAAATACCCCGTCACAAAAGCTACTGTGAATAATTGGTATTTTATTAAGATCTATAGACCTTTTTAGAAAATGGTAAGATATATACTATGTACAAATTGTTCAGGTCATGATAATGGTTATAGTGCAGTAATGGATTCATGGAAGACCCACAGCAATGACTGGGCTGGTTTTAGGGCAGTTTTGTAGGCGTCTCAATCTGTAGCCCATGCTAGAGTACAGTGGCATGCTCACGGCCACTGCAGCCTCAACCTGCTGGAGTCAGGCGATCCTTATGCCTCAGTCTTCCAAGCAGCTGGAGCCAGAGGAATGCGCCACCATGCCCAGCTAATTTTTTGATCTACTGTAGAGAAAAGATCTTGCCAAGTTGTCCAGGCTGGTATCGGACCCCTGGACTCAGGCAATCCTCTCCCTTCTGCCTCACAAAGTGCTGGGATTACAGGCATAAGCCATCACACCTGGCCTTTTTAAACTTTTTTTTAACAGAGATGATGTCTCACTATGTTGCCTAGGCTGGTCTCAAACTCCTGGGCTCAAACGATCTTCCTGCCTCAGTCTCCCAAAGAGCTGGCATTACAGACAGGAGCAACTGTGCCTGGCTCAATCTTTTAAATCTAAGTCCCTTGTAGGATTTTCTGGGTATTCCGATCAATCTAGATGATCTTTTTGAGATTTTTTTTCTATTTTGTATGGCAAAAATAGATATCTAGAATATGCTTTCTGAAATTCAGTCTCTTTCACTTACATACACATATACACAAACTTCAACTACACCCCTCCCTATGGAAAATCACACTCCGGAGACTCAGTCAGGTTCCAGGAGCCCATGTCAAGTCACCGCCAGTAGCTACCTCTCTGAGCTTGAACTGATGGAGTACAGTTGGCCTCCGCTTAGTTCTACCTAAACACAAAGAATCCTAGCCTCTCCCATTTCCTTCATCTCACTGCCTCTCCTGTCCTTGCTTCCCAAGAAGGTAGTTTCCTTCCTTCAGTCCCTAACCCCAACATTTATTTCCTTA
The DNA here is from genome assembly GCF_000164805.1 of Carlito syrichta. Taxonomy (NCBI): domain Eukaryota; kingdom Metazoa; phylum Chordata; class Mammalia; order Primates; family Tarsiidae; genus Carlito; species Carlito syrichta. The sequence goes on along the minus strand of NW_007255969.1, from coordinate 76,830 downwards.
AAAGCACAACTTTGGAAGGATTTGAAGGCTGATAAATTCAGCTCTCACAGATCACAGGCTCATTTCTGAGTGATTTTCTCTTGAATGATTTACATTACTTAGTCACATCCTTTTTTACTAACAGATTTAAGTTGCTTCACAAAGAAATCCAACTTTTTGTGGTTTAGTCAGTCCCCCAGAACGGATTAAGCTCCTTTGCAGACCAAGGCCTACCTACTTGTCCATTTTGTTTAGTCATTACCGAATTCACTTAGCATCTGAGTTGAGGATGGATTTTGGTTGAAGAAGAATCACTGGCAATTATTATTGGAAAAATAACCATGGTTCAAGCTGTAAAACCTTACAGAGGCTCACGTGTGATCTTGTAGAAAGAATGTAAAGTAATACAAGAGGGAACCAAAAAAATTCGGTGGCCGTGAGCATGCCATGTACTCTAGCACGGGCTACAGATTGAGACGCCTACAAAACTTCCCTAAAACCAGCCCAGTCATTGCTATGGGTCTTCCATGAATCCATCACTGCACTATAGCCATTATCATGACCTGAACAATTAGTACAGGTTGACCCCACTATGTAAGTGTTCTAGGAACCCATCAGCATCTGTGTACCACCAGCTAGCATTCTTCTAAGAGGCTGCATTTGGCTTCAGTGAATTTTGCTTCGGAGATTCTTTCACCACGTTTGCCCATTTCATGGTGAGTGATTTGCAAATGCACCAACCCACACCAGCCCACACCACTCGGAGCATTCAGCAGTTTTTGATCAAAGAGGGCATGACCCCTGCGTCCTACCCTCCCTATTCACCCGATCTCAACCTGAGCCACTTTTTAAAAAAATTTCCCCAGATGAAAAAAGTCCTCAAAGGGAAAGGTTGAGCCAATGTGGAAGAGGTGAAACAAAAAACTGTAAAAACACTACAAGGCATCAAAATGGATGAGTTCAAAAACTGTTTTGAGCAGTGGAAAAAGCGTCTTGATAGGTGTATTGCATCATATGGAGAGAACTTGGAAGGTGACTAAAGTTTAAACATGTAAGAATAAATACACAATTGTTTATAAATAAATTCCAGGTTTTTTGGGGTCCCCCCTTAGACTTCCACACAAACATGAAACCCTACACTCTGCAATATAGCTTTTCAAAAGCCTTGCAAGGTGAGCCTCTTGTTTGTTTTAGAAACCATTTTTAATTGCAAAAATAATACACATATTGTCATAAAACCAAATTAAAATATGATAAAGCAGAATTCCCCTTGACCACCTCCTATCTTAATTCTCTTCCTACAGGAAACCACACTCCTAGTTTGCTGTCATCCTCTCCAGACTATTTCTGTACACATATAGCAGCACAAATCACACTCTCTCAGTGGTATACAGTTACGTGTGTGTGTATGTACTTTTTTTTTGGAGTCAGGTCTCACTTTATTGTCCAGGCCGGGGCGCAGTGGCACAATCACAGTTCACTGCAGCCTCAAACACCTGTGCTCAAGCAATCCTCCCACCTCAGCCTCCTGAGCCAACTGGAGCTACAGGCGCACACCAAAACACCCAGATGATATTCTGTCGAGTAAAGGTCTTCCTATATTGCTCAAGCAGTCCTCCCGCCGTGGCCTCCCAAAGTGCTGGGATTACAGACATAAGCCACCACGTCCTGCCCCTTCCCCGCGTACAATTTAATATAAATGTCATATTACATGTACTATTTGCAATTTGCTTTTTTACCAAGTGCTATATAGTATTCAATTTACATGAATACAGTTTAGCCATTCCCTTATTTAGACAATTACTTTCTCTGTTTTCAATTACTTTTTTGTTACACATAGTGTTGAGATCAACAAATGTCTTTGAAGCCATCATACTCACTTCCAGATGGGTAAATGAAGGTAAAAGAAGGTGCCTATCTCGCCCTGGTTTGCAGTATATCCTACAGCAGAACAGGATCCAACAGGTGGCTGGCTTGCTTTGCAAGGTTCTCCCACATAATATGAAGAGCATTCACTTTGCTTAGTCTGTCTGATGCCTTAATGTAGGAAGGTGCATGCACGTGTGTACACACACACACACAACTTATATTCAAGCTAGCCTGACGGGAAGCCTTTAGAGACAACTCCTACTAGATCAGCTACATTCCTTAACAAACTCCAAAACGTGTCTTCTTCTGCACATAGGGCCACAGAGAGGACCATCACTTGGCATTTGGCCAAGAGCAGGAAATGCCCACCACTCTGAGCCCGAGAGCAGTGCAGTTGCTCAAGGGCTGAGTTCATGGCAGCACACGCGTTCTTCCAAGCAGCACCTCTGTTGCTGAGGATGCCGTTTTACAAAGAAAGGGCGGCTGGAAAAACACAAAGGGGCAAAGGCAACCCGGCCTAGAAGCCAGGTGGCACCCAGGACCAATGAGCAGGAGTGGTTAAAGAGCTGCCACTCCTTGAGCTTTCTGCCAGCGGTTACATGTTTTGGTAAGTTCTTCACGTGGTTCTCCTGACAGCCCAAGGCACTGACCCTGTTAGACCCACATCTCACAGATGAGGAACGTGAACCAGAGAGAGGTCAGACCACTTCTTGGCACCGTGCCACTGGTGAGTGGCAGGGTCGAGATGGGAACCTAAGCTGTGTGGTTCTAGGGCAACTGTCGGAACCACAGTGGAGGCTGCCTTCCCGGCTTCAGGAAGGAACCTACTTCCCCATTAGAAATACAGACCAAGCTCCGTAGGATTCTTTGAAGTAAAACCCATTTTGACTTCAGTTTGCCCTGCATACGTTCTATGAAACAAGGTCCTGTATTCATACTCACTGCTGCCAGGGTTCTCTGGAGAGTTTTCCACTCAGTGGAGACGTGTCCCTTGTATTTTATGGCCATGCGCAGGCCAAGGGTTCAGCCACACAAGTAATGTGCACCATGTCCCATATATATATATATATGAAAGGAGGTACCTACAGAAACCTAGAATAAACTTAATCTTTTTGCCTCAGCATAACCATTTTTGCTTAGACTTTACCCTGACAGGCTTTGAATCTAGCACAGGTTAGATATAAATATATAAATTTCCAATAGGAAGGTTTTAGGAAGCCTTCAGACATTCTACTGCAGGTCAAGAGGCAGCCTACCCTACTCTTTTGGCAAATCTCCATCAGATGCAAGACCAGGACAGCCCAAACTTTCAATTCATGGTTTAGCATAATAATCTCTAGTAAATTTTCACGTTCCTCTGCAAGGTGAAAAATCAAAGATCACACTTTGCCTGGTCAAAGCCATAGAAATGATGACAAGATCATCTTTTGGTGAAGGAGTTTGTGGACTGCAAATGTCTAACAAGTTTCTTGCGGAAAACCCCTCCCCTTGTCTCTGCCCATCTAACCCACCACCTGAGGGCATGAGATGCTAATGTCTGGCAACTGCAAGATCTAAGACTCAGGTGACTACAATCAACATCAAAGACCCAAAGCCCTGGAAACTCCCTTGGGCCAAAATCCCATACCCAGCCGGGCTCCTGGCTCAGCCTGTAATCCGTGCTTTGGGAGGCTGAGGTGAGTGGACTGCCTGAGCCTGCAGGTTCAAGACCCGCCTGGGCAACTTGGTGAGACCTCATCTCTACAATAAATCAAAAAAATTAGCCGGGCGTGGTAGCGCGCACCTGTGGTTCCCGCTACTCGAAGGCTGAGGCGGGAGGATCACCAGAGCCCAGCAGGTAGAGGCTGCGGTGGCCGGGAGCGGCCACTGCACTCTAGTCTGGGCGACAGACTCCATCTCAAAAAACAACAACACAAAAATCCCATACCCAAAAGCTCTTAAATATACCCAATTCATGGCCCTTCCCGGCCATACTTGCCTCTGAGTGTCAGTCCCTTTCCAATCTGTGAAAGGCGAATAATAAACTTTACGCCTTTCTACTTTCTTACTTGGTTGCAATCTGGCATTATTTCCGCGGCCCCGGCACCAGCTCAGGCCCACCTCGCCTCCACTGACCCTTTCAATATTGGTGAAACCAAAAGCACAAACTCAGTATTTTGGCATTGATATTGATATTTGGCGTGCGCGTTTGTGTGTGTGTACGTGCATACTTGTGTTTTAAACTCTTGTTTTATCCCATTGCCTCAGCTATCAAAATACGATGCCGGGGGAAACCTCCCATCTATAGTAGTAGAGTTCCTCAAACCAATTTTTTTCCCCAGACTAGCTAATTCTTAGAAACCGTAGCCCATCTTATACTGTAGGCCTTTGGGCTTTACCACCTAGAAACGTTTAATCCAAGCCAAAGGCTTGCATTTGGGGCACACTTCTCGCCATCGCCTGAATCAGGATGCCATTAGATATCACAGAGAAATTCCGATAGCATTACTTACCTTCAAACAAAGTTAATCATAAGGAAGTCTTAAGTATACATTCCGTTTTAATGAGCTTGATTAAGGCAGCGACTGGGGAACCTTACTCTTGTTTAAGACTTGGAAATCCTCTCTCTTTTCCCTAAAGCAGCTATGTGCTCCACTTAGCAGAGCTGGGTCCAAAGAGAGCCCCACTCACGGTTTGCTGCTGGGTTTCTGCAGAGGCTTTGGTTTCCACCTGCCAAGCTTTCAGGACTGCCCTGCACAGTCAGGCAGGAGTGGTGGAATGAGGTGCCTTCCTCAGACATTATCTCCCTAACCCATGACCTGTCCAGTAGGTCGAGACGGGCCAGCTGCCTCCCTATCACCACTCCACACGCCATCGTATTACTGAAGTATATTTTCTGCATTAAAGTCAACACCATTTGAACCTATCTTGTTTATTAGCGTATGCACTTTGTGTCTTGCTTGGCTCCTCTCACCATCTCCATGGGGACTGCTCAGAGAGCAGGGCCCTGTCGATATTCACCACCGAATCCCTGAGCCTGGAACAGTCCCAGGGCACAGCAGCACTTCTAAATATCGGTTCGTTGGTTGGTTGGATGGATGGATGGGTGGGTGGATGGATGGGTGGGTTGATGGGCGGGTGGATGGATGGGTGGGTGGAGGTGTAGGTGGGTGAAGAAATAGGTAGGTAGGTGGGTGGACGGATTGATGGATGGATGGATGGGTTAGATATAAGATGTCTGGTCAAGAAGGTGCAAATAGAATCTTAAGATGGTTCTGAATAATCACCCTGTTCACCAAAAATCACTTTACGAACTCACTGGCCAGGAAAGAGCCAAAGACCTTCATTCCTCCCTACTCTTAGGAAAGGAGACATAAGTTTTTGTTTTTGTTTTGCTTGGCATGCCACTTCAGGTGGCAGAACTTTTTCATAAAACGGGTTTTCTTTTTTGGCAAAGGCAACAGCCACAGGGCAATTATAGGCTTCACATCTAACAGGATCATAAATTAATTGAAAAGCTTTGTACTTCCCACAAGTTATCTCTCCGTTGACTGTCAGCAAGAATCTGTTAGGGTGGCAACATGATATCAACTGAGAAGCTAGAGGCAAATGCTTCAAGTCAGCCGTAAAATTGTCTAATTGTCTTGGAAAATTAAACTCTTTTACAGCAGAGCCACATTTAGCTGCATTATTAATATTGTGATTTGGCATAAGGAAAAAAGGTTCTGTCCCATCAGCTGGGAAATTACTTCTTCTGGGGCATCCGTTTGTATTTAACCCAATGCACTAGGCATTTAGCAAGCATACCCCAATATTCTGGGCGTGCAGGTGTTTCTCAAGTCACCTTGGGAAGACACACAACCTCAAAACATGCTTGCATGCACTCGATTTCAGAAAAATCAAATCTTATGGTTCATGGCACCAGGTATGGTCTGACACATTCCCTTCCCCAGGTTTGAACCGATCTTGTTTATTAACGTATGCACTTTGTATCTCGTCTGGCTCCTCTCACCATCTCCATGGGGAGTGCTCAGAGAGCAGGGCCCTATCGATATTCACCTTTGAATCCCTGAGCCTGGAACAGTCCTAGGGCACAGCGGCACTTATAAATATTGGTTGGTTGGTTGGTTGGATGGATGGGCGGTTGACGGCTGGTTGGATGGATGGATGCATGGGTGGATGTGTAGGAGAAGCTGCTTTATCCCCCACCACACACTCCCCACTCAATCACTCTAAGTCGAGGACAGGGAGACAGGGCTGCTCTGGGGAGAGCACAGTGGTCATAAAGAGACGCGTTTACACACACACACACACACACACTCTCTCACTCTCTCTCTCTCTCAGTATCTGGAAATGACTATGGAGTAAAGATGGGACCAGGTTCCCTATAGTGTAACCACCGGGAGGCAGGGGACATTGTGGGGCATTGAAGGGCTACAAATCTCATTAGGTTGCTGTCAGTTGTCAGGTGGATCGAATGATGCCAGACCCTCAGTAAGTGTGGTAAGTGCTAGTGGTTACAATTATTATAGTATGTTCCCTACATACAAACCTTCAAGTTGAGAACTTCCAAAGATATTCACATCTTTAAAAGTGTGTTTGCACATCCAATCACATAAATTAGTTCATGTCTGCTATACTTTTCAAGTATATTTTTCTGTACTGCAAGATTAAAAATACTTTATTTTTGTATTTGTTTTTCATGTATTAATTGTGTGAAAAGTATTATGAACCTATTACAGTACAGTACTATATAGTCAATTGTGTTAGTTGGGTACTTAGGCTAACTCTGTTAGACTTATGAACAAACGGAACTTACAAACATGCTCTCGGAAATTGAACTGGTTCATACGTAGGGGATTTACTGATTACTTTAAAGGACTACATGACCCTGGGCAAGTCCTTAACCTCTCTGGGCCTCAACCTGTAAGGGGAAGATTGTAACATTTATTTCACAAAGTTGTATCAGTGTATGTTAAGAGCCTTAGGGTGAGACTCCAAACTAAAAAAAAAGAAAAAGAACCTAGTCATGCATAAGCTTACAATATAGTACAAGCTTTCAATCCATTCATTCACTGAATGATCTCTGAGCAGCTGGGGAGTGTCAGGCATGCAACAGCAAGACAGACAAGCTCTCTGACTTCATGGAGCTTCAAGTCGAGGGGGGAAGGCTGACCCTGAACCAGGAGCAATACTGTGACATGTGTTATCAAAGAGCAGTTTAATGTGCTCTGGCAACACATATCCGAGGGAATGAACCCAGCCAGGGAGATCAGGGAAGTGACCTCTCAGGAGGGAGAATTTCAGCTAACACATGATGGGCAAATAGGAATGAGCCAAACGAACAAACACCCCAGACGGAATGAACAGCAGGTGCAAAAGCCCAGGGTTCAGAATCTGTGTAGCACATTAGATGAAGAGATGACAAAATGTGAGGTAGAGTGTGAAGGTGCATTTTCTGTCAACTTGACTGGGCATTGGGGCGCCCTGATATTTGGTCAAACGTTATTTTGGGTATTTCTGTGTGAGTGTTTTTGGATGAGACGAATATTTATTTTTTATTTTATTTTTGAATTGGAGTCTCACTCTGTCGCCCAGGCTGGAGTTCAGCGGCACGCTCACGCCACTGCAGCTTCAACCTGCTGGGCTTAGGCGATCTTATCACCTCAGCCTTCCAAGTAGTTAGAACTATAGGCACGTACCACCACACCTGGCTAATTTTTTGGTTTATTCTAGAGATGAGGTCTCGCCAAGTTGTCCAGGCTGGTCTTGAACCCATGGGCTCAGGCAATCCTCTCACCTTGGCCTACCAAAGTGCTGGGATTATTGGGCGTGAACCACCGTACCCAGCTATAGACTAATATTTAAATCGATAGACTGAGAAAAACAGATGGGTTCCATAATGTAGGTTGGCCCCAATTACTTGAAGGCCTGAATAGAATAAAAAGACCAGCCTCTCTCAAGCAAGAAAGAATTCTCTAGAAGACTTAGACTTTATCAGTACCATCGGCATTTCCAGTTCTACAGCAGATGGCTTTCTGTCTCGAACTGTTGCATCAGCTCTCTTAGATCCCCAGCTTGCTGGCCATAGGACTCGCATGACACCAGTGACTCCCCTGGGTTTCCACCATGCCAGCCCACCCTCCAGAGTTTGGACTCACCAGCCTCCATAAGAGCCTGAGCAAATTCCTTCTACTAAATCTCTTTTTGTATATAGACACATCCTATCACTCCTTCCTGGGAGAACTCTAATAAAGAGAGTGAGGAGAGAGGAGGTGGTGGTGTGGGTGTGGGTCACCCAACGGTCCAGTGATCCCAGTGGGTAAATCAAGGAATGTGAGGTCAGGGAAGGGGCACAGGGCAATGATGAGCCTGGGAGGGCATTTGGAGGAAAGTTCATGACACCAGATCTGCAAGTGTGTGTGTGTGTGTGTGTGTGTGTGTGTGTGTGTGTGTGTGTGTGTGTGTCAGGGACTCGCTCTGTTGCCCTGGCTTGACTACAGTGGCAAGATCGCAGTTCACCACAGCCTCAAACTCCTGGGTTCAGGTAATCCTTCTACCTCAGTCTCCCAAGTATCGGAACTACAGGCACGTGCCACCATGCCCAGTTAATTTTCTGATTCATTGTAGAGATGAGGTCTCACTATGTTGCCCAGGCTGGTCTCAAACTCCCAGGCTTAAGCAAACTCCCTCAGCCTCCCAAAGTGAGACCCAGATCTGCACTGTGCCCAGTCCAGATCTGCGATTTTTAAGTGGTCTGTCATGGTACAGCCTGGAGACCAGAGGGACAGGACAATGGTGAAGTCAGGAGATATCAACACGAGTTATCGCTACAGCAGCAAGATTAAATGCTGGGGCTTGGTCAAGGGCGAGGATGGGGAGAAGTAGAGACAGGAGGATCCATAAAATATCAAGAAGCTTTGATCTACATGGTTGGATATGCATGCCATTTCTCTTAGAAAGGGAGATAAAACATTCTGTAATCCTCCTTCAAGGCAAGCATTTGCTAGTCAAATAGATTCACTGGTTCTTCCAATTTGAACATATTTATTTGCCTGCTATCCTTCATTCTATTGATTCGCGATTTCCTTTCCTCAGCCTAAGAATGACATAACTGTGAATGCAGGAGCTAAAAGAAAGAGCGGATCAGCACTTTGGCTGGTTTCCCAGGCAGGAGCGCTCCTTCCGCCCACCGCCGGGTGGGTGTATGCTCACGGGCCACTGAGCCCCCTCTCGTTCCCATAGAGGCACAGCTCCCGGGGGTGCGCTACGACCATGATTAGTTATATATCCTTAGGATACAAAAGCAAACTGAGGATGTGATGCCTTCCATGGGTCCCCATGATGATATCTGGTGTAAGTGTGGTGAAAATAAGCCCAGTAGTCTTTGTGACTCCTGGCATTCGAATGGAGAAGGCTGATGACTAGGTCTGTCCCTCGAAGCAACCCCATGAAGTCTGGATGGATGAGATGATGGTGGAGCCAGGAAGTGCCATGTGGCTACTGCTGGAACCTCTCCAACACCCCTCCCCCCACCCCATATGACTTTCAGAATCTGGTTACCCATCTCTCCCAGGACATTTTCAAAACATACCCTCCTGGCCGAATATACAGCATGCTTTGTTCCTCCAACCTGGGCCTTTCCTGCTGGCCTTGACCAGCCCGGAGACAGAGCCCTGTGAATGGCTGGCCTGATGGTGTCTGGGCACTGCACAGGATCAAGACCACTGATGGTCTTTCTTGCTGGTAGTAACTTGGCTACTTAACTCCCAGTAGTCACAGAAAAAGCATTTCCCCTCAAAGTTACCATGGAATCAGAGATTCCAAAACGGCCATCCCTTCCCCCTCCCCCAACTGATACTCAGAAATAAGAATATCTCGCCAGGCTTGGTGGCTAGCCTGTAATCCTGCGCTTTGGGAGGCCGAGATGAGTGAATTGCCTGAGCCCGAGGGTTTGAGACCCGCCTGGGCAACTTGGCGAGACCTCGTCTCTAGAATAAATCAAAAAATTAGCCGGGCATGGTAGCATGCGCCTGTAGTTCCAGCTACTTGAAAGGCTGAGGCAGAAGGATCACTGGAGCCCAGCAGGTCGAGGCTGCTGTGGCCGGGAGCGGCCACTGCACTCCAGTCTGGGCGACAGAGTAAGACTCCAACTCAAAAAAAAAAAGAAAGAGGCCGTCTCTGTGACATGAAAGTGCAAGGTGAAGCAGCAAGTGTGGATGGAGAAGCTGCAATAAGTTATCTAGAAACTCTAGCTAATAGTTGATGAAGGTGTACACTAAACACAGATTTTCAACACAGATGAATCAGCCTTCTATTAGACGAAGATGTCATCCAAGACTCTCACAGTTAGAAAAGAAAAATCAATGCCTGGCCTCAAAACAAAGAACAGGCTGACTCTCTTGCTAGGGGCTAATGCAGTTGGTGACTCTAAATGGAAGCCAATGCTCATTTACCATCTGAAAATACCAGGGCCCTTAACACATTCGCAATCGGCAAAATTTTGACTTTCCCAATACTGAGAGCAGGTGAAAATTTTAAAAATCTGAAGCTGGTTGTCACAAACTTCTGTAATTAAGCACAAGTGAGAAGGTTAAAAAAAAAAAGCATAAGTGAAATGGTCTTTTCTAAACTGTCACCTTTTTCACAATGCAGCTCAAAGTTGCAGTCATACCCAGTATTTGCTTCAGACACCACCCTGACTAGCATTCGGTACTTTGTATTTTTATTCAGATTATAAACCAAACATATTATTCCAGAACAGAATTTGGAATGATGTAAATTCACATCAGTTAAGGAGTTAAGAATCATGCTACATCTACTCTGCCTGTGCTCTATACATGGAATAACAAAACCTGATGACAGCACATCTGTTTACAGGATGGCTTACTGAATATTTTAAACCCACTGTCAAGAACTACTGCTCAAAAGAAAAGATTCCTTTCAAAATATTCCTGTTCATTGACATGCACTTAATCACCCAAGAGCTCTGATGAGGACGTACAAGAAGACTAATGCTATTTTCATGCCTGCTAAACACAACATCCGTTCTGCAGCCCACGGATCAAGGAGTCATTTTCGACTTTCAAGTCTTATTGAAGAAGTTCATGTCCTAGGGCTAACACTTCCATGGGTAGTGAGAGTTCTCTGATAGCTCTGGGCAAGGTAAATTAAACCTTCTGGAAAGGATTTGCCATTCTAGACGCCATTAAGAATATTACGGATGCCCTCAGTTTTTCGCTCAGCAGAGGCTCGGGTGCAACCTCCTTCAGGCATCCCGAATCCGGGTTCATCCGACACCAGCCACCTCCACGATGTCGCCCAAGTTCGACCCCAGCGAGATCCAAGTCATGTACCTGGAGTGCACCGGGGGCGAGGTCGGCACCATGTCTGCGCGGGCCCCAGGATCGGCCCCCTGGGTCTGTCTCCAAAAAAGCTTGGTGATGACATCGCCAAGGCAGCCAGTGACTGAAAAGGTCTGAGGATTACCGTGAAACTGACCATTCAGAGCAGACGGGCCCAGATTGAGCTGGTACCTTCTGCCTCTGCCCTGACCGTCAAAGCCCTCAAGCAACCACTGAGAGACAGACAGAAACAGAAGAACATCAAGCACAGTGAGCACATCACTTTTGATGAGATTGTCAACATTGCCTGACAGATGCAACACTAGTCTCTAGCTAGAGAACTCTCTGGAACCATTAAAGAGATCCTGGGGACTGTTTAGTCTGTGGGCCACAATGTTGATGGCCGCCACCCCCATGACATCATAGATGACATCAACAGTGGCGCCGTGGAGTGCCCTGCTAGTTAAGAAGCAAAAATATTTCAATAAAAGGTCATTTGACAGCCGAGCTCGGTGGCTCAGCCTGTAATCCCGCGCCTTTGGGAGGCTGAGGTGAGTGGATGGCCTGAGCCCGTGGGTTCGAGACCCGCCTGGGCAACTTAGCGAGACCTCATCTCTACAATAAGTCAAAGATCAGCCGGGCATGGTAGTGCGCGCCTGTAATTCCGGCTACTCGGAAGGCTGAGGCAGAAGGATCGCCAGAGCCCAGCAGGTCGAGGCTATGGTGGCCAGGAGCGGCCACTGCACTCCGTCTGGGCGACAGAGTGAGACTCCAACTCAAAAAAAAAAAAAAAAAAAGTCATTTGACAGCTAGAAAAAAAGAACATTACTGATTCATGGGAGGAGGTCAAAGGTCAACATTAATAGGAGTTTGGAAGAAGTTGATTCCAATCTTCATGGATGACTTTGAGGGGTTCAAGACTTCAGTGGAGGAAGTAACCACAGATGTGACGGAAATAGCAAAAGAACTAGAATTGGAAGTGGAGTCTGAAGATGTGACTGGAATGCTGCAATCTCATGATAAAATTTCAATGGATGACAAAGTTGTTTCTCAAAGTTGGATGAGCAAATAAAGTGGTTTATTTAGATGAAACCCACTCCTAGTGAAGATGCTGTGAACACTGTTGAAACGACAACAAATACTTTAGAATATCACATAAACTTATTTGACAAGGCGGTGGCAGGGTCTGAGAGAATTGAGTCCAATTTTGAAAGAAGTTCTTCTGTGGGTAAAATGCTGTCACACAGTATCACAAGCTACATAGAAATCGCTCATGGAAAAAAAGAGTCAATCGATGGGACAAATTTCACTGTTGTCTTATTTTAAGAAATTGCCACAGCCGTGCCAACCTTGGGCCACCACCACCCTGCTGAGTCAACAGCCATCAACCTCGATGCAAGACCCGCAAAAAGATGATGACTCACTGAAGGCTCAGAGGACCATGGGAATTTTTTAGCAGTGAAGTATTTTTAAATTAAGTGCATTGTTTTTTGATATAATGTTGCTGCATATTTAACAGACTGCAGTATAGCATAAAAATAACTTTTATAAATGCACTGGGAAATCACAAAATATGTGTGACTCATTTTATTGTGACATTTGCTTTGCTGTGGTGGTCCAGAACTGAATCTACAATATCTCCAAGTTGTGACTGTAATGGTGATGGTTAATTTTATGTGTCAACTCAACTGGAGTAAGGGATGCCCAACTATCTGGTGAAACTATTGACGTGTGTGTGGGTGTGTGTGTGGGTGTGTGTGTGTGTGTGTGTGTGTGTGTGTGTGTGTGTGTGTGTGTATAAAAATGTTTTTGGAAGATATTAGCATTGAATTGTTGGACTGAATAGTGCAGACTGCTTCATCCAATCTGCTGAGGGCCTGGGCAGAACAAAAGGCGGAGGAAGGTTGAAGCCTCTGCCTGACTGTAGAGCTGGGAATTTTCTTCTGACCTCGGCACTTCTGGTTTTCAGGCCTTCAGACTCGGACTGGAATCTACACCATCGGCTCTCCAGCTTTCAGGCCTTCAAACTACACCTCCATTTTTCCTGGTTCTCCAGCTTACAGATGGCAGATCATGGGACTTTTCAATTTCTACAATTGCATGATCCACACTATCTTATAATAAATCTATTTCAAGCGAAACACAGTGGCTCATGCCTGTAATTCCAGCACTCTGGGAGGCTGAGGCAGGAGGACTGCTTGAGCCCAGGAGTTCGAGACCAGCCTAGAAGATAGTGAGACATTGTCTCTACAAAACAAACAAACATACAAAATAAAACATATTAGCCAGGTGTGGTGGCATGTGTCTGTAATTCCAGCTATTCAGGAGGTTGAGGCAGAAGGATTGCCTGAGCCCAGGAGGCTGAGGCTACGGTAAACCATGATTGTGCCACTGTACCCCAGCCTGGGCAACAAACTACAAAAAACAAACAAAAAAACACCAAAGATCGATCTATCCATCTATCCTACTGTTTCTGCTTCTCTGGAGAACCTAATACAATACTTTAGGAACCCTCATCCCATGCCCAATGCAGGAAATGGTAAACAGAATATAAATGTACTGCAAAATCTGGACCCCTTTGAACTGGGCAGCCTCCCACTAGATCCTCTCTCCAGACAGGGCCAGGCTGTAGCTACAGGAGCCACCTGTCAGACAGAGCCTGCGATCCGGACTAGGGGGCTGGCAGCTGCTGTCATTCCTTCTTGAGAGTTCATAGATGAAAGGTGTCAGGCGAGGCTGAAGGAGGGCATGGGAAGTTCAAACTCCTACCTCTTTGGTCCCTGGATGTTCAGCTGTCTTGGCTCTCCAGATGTCAGCATGAGGGCTTACAGGGAAAATCGAACGTGGCAGACCAGTCAAACCACTCAGAACCATTCAAAACCTCTGGGAACCAGAACACACACACACACACACACACACAAGTGGTACCTCAGAAGCAAACTAGTAGCTCATGGTAGTGTGATGTGAGGGACCAAACTAAGACAGAACCTTTATCAATAAAGACAGAACCCGAGGTTAAGAAAATAAATTATCTGTGGCCGGAGCGAGGGTTCAGGGCTCGACCGGCATGGCAACTTCCTAAATTCCTACAGCTACATCTTGCTAAACTCCCTAACAACATCAAACAAATTGTCAGATCCCTCCTAACTCTGATTTACCACCCAGACCACTAGAACCCCGACTGGACAGAGGACTGGCCTCACATACATTCTTTCCTAGTCAGCAATTGCAGATCTAAGCCAATTTCGATCAGCTTGTAGAGACTGTGTCAGACTCTCTGTGTCCCACGGTTGTTCATCTTTTGGTGGAAAAAGGCAAACTCCATCTCATCTGAATTCTAAAGCCCCGCCCCAAAGGGAACACGGGATGTATGTTGCATGTATGTTTGCCCATTACCTATGTGCTCAACTCCCCTCATAAATATAGAGAGAGAGAGAGAGAAATATATACACATATTGTTTTTGGAGAGAGAGAGCAAGAGAGCACAGGCTTTCCCCTCAACGTGCTGAATAGGTACGATTATTATGTAATACAGCTCCCATGAGGCATAAAATCCAACCTGCCCTTTCCCTCTTTGAAGAGAGAGCACCTTCAGTCCATGATGAAGGTTTGCAAACTAATATTGCCAATAAAACACTCCTTTCTACAATTCAGCCATCCTGGTGGTCTTTTGCACAATAGCAGCAAGAGGATGCCACAGGAAATATTGAAAGTGCACAAAAACGGCAGCATGGAAATGCTGCTTTCCCGGTGAGAGACAAGACAAGTGCAACTTGTTGCCAGCTGAGAGCCTCAAGGCCCGGTTGCAAGTCTCAAGGTAGGGGAAGGTGGGAGCCTGGGCACAGGCACTCATTCCTAACTTTGTGGAGGCACAACGGAAAGAACGCCTGAGGGTGTAAAAGCAGACCTGAGGGTATCTTCCTTTCCTGCGGAAGGCTATAATCTATTCCTGCTATTCTGGCTCCCCTTACCTAGGGGAAAACTGATATTTGGGTGTGCAGGGCATAGTCATTCCATGGGTTCCTGTCTTTGCCACATGAAAGAATTCAAGAGCGAGTCAGAGAGAATCAAAGTAAAGTTTATTATAGAGCAGAAAACATGCTCAAAGAAGAACACGGGTGTCTTAGAGAGAAAGACACATGCTTGTCTTTAACAGGAAGCTTTATAAAGATCGACAACAACGATTAAGCAAACTATTCCATAAGCTAAGAGCAGAGGGTTGTAGTTACCTGATCACGAGTTTTGATTATCATCATTTAACTTTTTAAGTTTACATGCGTTGCAAGGTTACAAGGACGCTCTAAATAATGGCAAGTTATGGCCTAACCGGATTGAAGCTTGTCTTAGAACATCATGCCTCTGCACTTTGGGTAATTCCTCATTATTTCTGTGATTTACTGCACTGGTAGTTCCACATTCCAACCCCATAAGGTGATCGAGTCTGATATTCCTAGCTGGTTGGGTGAAGGTCATGTACTGGTAAGAAAGGCGCCTGAATGCTTAACCACTGTTCCTCAATTATCTAAATTAGACCTGTCTACAAAAACTTGTTGAGTACAGCTAAGGTATATGCTTTGCTAACTATGCCTGCCTCAAAAACCACATATAAACTGACATCATTCCCCCTTAGCCAATTGCACGAGAGTTCATTTTATTATAGAAACATGTTTGGTGGCCAAATGGAACAGTTTATCAGACAGAGATAAAGAATGTACTCTTAGAATTATTTTTTGACATGATTACCAACTCAGACCAAAAAAAAAGATTTATTCATGCTACAAACTCCTTGAAGATCATGACTTCAACATATTCATTTCTGCAGCCTCAGTACCTGACACATAGTGTCCTAAGTGATTGCTGAGTGAATAAATGAAACTAAATACTCCAGCCACTAAGAAAAGTGAGCACAGAGAAGCGTGAGGTGGGTGGCCCAGGAATGCCACAACTCCTGCCATAGCAAACCTTTCTCAGCATCACTGTGGCATTTGGGGCAAAGAACAGAATACTAGAATTATGGTAATTATGGTAAAACAAATAATTCTAGATCCAGAAGGGAACTACATCAAGCTCTTCTCTTGAGTTATCAAGAGGAGAAACACACAAAGATGTGTCCCCTCGTGGCCACAGCTCCGTGCTTGGGTTTTGTTTCTGGGAAGCATCTTATGCTCATACCCCACCCCCACCCAAAGAGCAGGCAGGTCCTCCAATCACAAGCTGGTCCAACAACACAAAAAGCCTTCTTGAGACATCTTCCCTTTGGGTTTTTTGCATAATAGTCTCCTTTTATTCACTAAGAGCTGGCCACCCGGCTCCCCCAGGAAGGCAGTTACTTACACTGCAAAGAAACAGCCTTCAGCAAGAGAAGGGAAAGTGTGAGAACCTTGTCTAATGCACCACTGACAGCTGATAGTACCATGGCTCCTTAAACACCCTCTTCTGAGGCCTGCAAACCAATATTCTTTGGCACACATCCACACCTTTGTGGTTGAGGCTGCATCGGCTCTCAGGAAGAAATATGCTGTCTCCACCTTACTTGGGCTGACCCACGCCCCAAATGTCATCCTGGTGGCATCGCTGCCTAGGAATGCCCATGACTGGGAGCAATCCCTCGGCCCGGCACCTCTGCTCCCCCAGAGTGCTGGAGGCTGGGTCCCAGGAGGGTTAGAGCAGGGCTGTGGGATACTGTTATTCATCACTTTCTCCCCTGATGAGGGCCAGAAAGGGGGAGGGGCAAATCCAAATGGGCGGAGCTCAGGGCTCTGAGACTCTACTTCCCTTTTTTTTGAGCTGTAGTCTCATTCTGTGGCCCAGGCTGGAGTGCAGTGGCACGCTCACGGCCACTACAGCCTCGACCTGCTGGGCTCAGGTGATCCTTCCGCCTCACCCTTCCATGCAGCTGGAATTATAGGCATGTGTCTATTTTGATTTATTGTAGAGGTCAGTTCTCACCAAATTACCCAGGCTGGTCTCAAACCCGTGGGCTCAGGCAACCCTCTCCACTCGGCCTTCCAAAGTGCTGGGATTATAGGCATACGCCACCGTGCCCAGCCTAGACTCTCCCTTCTAATCTCCTCTGAAGAAGAGAAAAAAACCAATTCTGTGGAAAATTTCTCTAGGACCAAGAGAAGTCACTCCCCATGTTTTCTGGGGCTGTTCTAGAAAACCTCCAGGCCACTGGTGCGAACTGCTGACCCGGGAAGAGAAAATCCCTTCCATGGATTTTGCAAAGCATAAGCAAGCCACTGCCAAAATGAAAGAGACCAATCAAACAGGGCTGGCACACAATTCCCAACTGAGAAGGGCACTGGTTTGCTTTATGACCTGTCAGGAAGGGTCATCACACTGTTTCAAGATAACACCCCTAATCAAATTTCGTTTCTTAATCCCCCACTTATTGGGTCTTGAGGGAGCATTTCTGTTTTGACTCACTCTGCAGAAGCCATTCGGCAGTTCATTCTATGATGCTCTTTTACTTTGACCATTCAGAGATGCCATCAAGCTCCTTCAGCATCTGCAAGCCCCAGCAACAGCCTCAGAAGCCCTCCAGCAGGGGGCTGGCGACTAGAACTTCAATTAAGCATCGGCCAGGGACCCTTCTCTCGTGGTTAGCCCATATCTACATCATGTAGACATTCTTTCAGGCCAGAAATTAGCTAGATGCAGAACTAGCTAAAGAATTCCCCCTGACAGTCTCATCCGTGGTGGAACTGTGATGAGCAGACTCTGAAGACAGGCCCTAGGCTATGCATATACACGGACAGGGGCTTCTTCCTACGGGAGATCCCTAAGTTGCCACCAAGGCATTTCAACTGTCAACATAGGTCACAGAACTTATACTGGAAGCTTGAGGACATTATTCAAAGTACAAGTTATCTGCCATGTACAGTGGCTCATGCCTGTAATCCCAACACTTTGGGAGGTCGAGGCGGGAGAATTGCTTGAGCCCAGGAATTTGAGACCAGCCCTAGGTTATGCATATACATGGGCATACATAGTGAGACCTCATCTCTACAAAAAAAAAAAAAAGATTAGCCAGATGTGGTGGTGCACACCTGTAGTCCCAGCTACTCCAGAGGCTGTGGAGGTGACGGAAGGACCACCTAAGCCCAGGAGTTCAAGGTGGCAGTGAGATCTGATCACACCACCATACTGCAGCCTAGGTGACAGAGTGAGATCTCTACTAAAAAAAAAAAAGAAAAAAGGATAGGTTATAAAACAATGTATATACAATTGCTAATATACAAATTTTGTTTTTAAAAAGTGAATATGTATTATAAATGCATGGAAGACAGACTGGAAGGGCTTACATCATAAATAAATAATACTGATCCATGGGAGATGGGATTGGTGACTTCCTTTTTTAAGCTCAAGTATTTTCTCAAGATTTTCTATAATAAAAGCATTATGTAACGAGGGGGAAGAAAATATTATTTGGACAAAGGAAACTGGACGGGATCCATGCAATTCTCTCCAGCCCCACTGCAGGTACCTAGTGCAGGCCCCATTCTCTGCCCTGAGCAGGAATGTCACACCTCGTCCCTCCCCTGGATGAGGAAGTCCCACCCTGGATGAGGAAGTCCCACCGCTGGACTTGTTGCATCCAGGCTCCTTCCCACTGAGGTCATGGTTCTCTTGTAAAACATAAATCTGATAAGGTCACTTCCTCTCCTAAAGTATTTTCCAGCATACTGGCTGCCCTTAGGATGGAATCCATAGTCTCCCGTGGCGGGGCTGGTCGTACCCCATGCCCCAGCTTGTCAGCATGCTGCCTCCTCTCTCTGGAATTCTTCCTCCACCCTTCGCTGAATTCTCACTCCTCTCTGAAGCCTCAGCATACATATCGACTCCCCAGGGAGGCCTTCCCCGACCTGCTTGTCCAGGTAAATCGACTCAGCACCTTGTAGGGTTCTTTTCTTGCCCCTGATCAGACTTGTATTCACTTGTTTAATGTCTGTCTCCGGGGCTGGGCTGTGAGCTCTGTGAGGGCAAGGGTCACTGAAGCCCCAGGTTGGCACACAGTAGGTACTCCATAAATACCAAATTTGGATACCTCACTTGTATTAAAATGAAGTGCTGAATATCAGGGCAACATTAAATAAAAATCTCTGTATTTCTCAGCATGCTATCTTCTGTGATTCCTTTTGTTTTGTTTTTAAGACAGTGTCTCACTCTGCTGTCCAGGCTACAGTGCAGTGGCACAATCATAGCTCACTGCAGCCTCAAACTTCTGGGCTCAAGCAATCCTCCCACCTCAGCCTCTCAGCTGGGATTTCAGATTGCCTGAGCCTGCAGGTTCAAGACCCACCCAGGCAACTTGGCAAGACCTGGTCCCTACAATAAATCAAAAATAAATTAGCCGGTGTGGTAGCGAGTGCCTATAGTTCAGGCTACATGGAAGGCTGAAGTGGAAGGTCACCGGTGACCAGCAGGTCGAGGCTGCAGTGGAGGCGAGTGTGCCACTGCACTCCAGTCTGGGCAACAGAGTGAGAGTCCAACTCAAAAAAAAGAAAAAAAATTACATTTCAAAACAAGAGAATGTAGGAAGACAAATATTTCCAGTGCCTTTTTTTCCCTGTATCTACATACCTACTGTTCTGTGCTAAGACAAAACAAACAGCAGCTACTCTCATAGTTGAAGCTAACATTACTGGCTGCCTTTTGAAATTACGTACCATTCTTGTTCACATGAAACAAGAAGGGCTGGGCTTGCTCACGCCTTCCACCCTGTAGCCTAGGATGCAAAGTCGGAGTGAAAACTTCTCAGCTCATCCAGCCACATGGACACAAGGTCCCACTGGGCTCAGTAAGCCAACAGTAATCCAGGAAATGTGATGTGAACTGTTGACACAAAGCATTCGGGTGAGAGAGCGGGCCCCATCTTTCCCATCCCTTGTGGCTCAGCTGTGGCCACTGCTGAGCTATTTTTCGGGTCTTTGCAGTCTGTTGTGCTGCTGAGAGACTTGCAATCAAGTATACACAGCACTCCCCTGCTCATGCATCTGTGAAGTAACTGCCTGGTGGCATTCAAGGCTGTTCAATAGGTGAAACAGCTGTAGGCTGCACAACTTTCAAGAAAACTAAAAGAGGTACTAGATTTCCACTCAGTCTTACTACATGAGTTTGTTTTCCTACCTCTTTCCAAAATTCTTACTAGCAAAATCAAGTATACTCCATAGGTGAACCATCATAGGATCCAAATAATCATTTCTGTTGGGTTGGAGATGCAGTCTACTGTTTTCTACTTGGACAGAAAACAGCCTTCCTAAAGGGAGGATTATGAACGATCCTTATGCCCTGCTCCAGCTCACGGTAAAGAAACAGTGTAGACCACAATATATTTGTATTTCAAAGCATATATCGAGATCCCCGAGAAGAGCCCGGAGCTTGGACCGCATCACCGCCATGTGGGCTCCGGGTCCCTGGCCCAAGTAGGGTGACGCTGGCCCACGAAGTTCGAGGTGGCGCTGCAGAGCCCCGGGGCCCCAAAGCCGTGGTGCTGCGCCCTCTGCCTGGGCCTTCGCTTCAGGCACTGATCCCACTGAAGACTCCGCGGCAACCCAGCCCACCCGAGGGGGAGCGCCGCCTTCCAACCCCGGAGCAAATTTTTCAGAACATAAAACAAGAATATAGTCGTTATCAGAGGCGGGGGCATAGAGAAGTTGTTCTTCATCAGAGTGGAGTTTGTGCTTCGGGAAATCAGCCTCACTCAGCACTCACAGCACCTCGTTCTCCAGGTGAAGGACCAGGCCACCTCTACCCTGGAACGAGTTGGAATGGTATGTGAGTCTCTCTTAAAAGACTATGAAGCCGGGCTGGTGGCTCAGCCTGTAATCCCATCACTTTGGAAAGGCTGAGGGGGGTGGATTGCCTGAGACCTCAAAAAAAAAAAAAGGAACATGAAGATAAGATTCGGGAGAACTAGGAGCAAATCCTCAATACCGAACTGGCAGGACAATATGAATCTTTTGTGAAATTTACACATGATCAGATTATGCGATGGTATGGAACAAGGCCAACAAGCTATATGTTCTGAGCTTTGTTGCATATCTGGGTACCAGATGTACACATTTTGCAACTGGTTTGATATCACATTTCAGCTCCAACTTTGCATCCTGAGAACACTTAATGTTTCTGCAGGTCCATTTTATACAACCTGAAAGATCTTAGCATAGTTTTCTTTTCTGCTCATCCAATAAACAGCTGTGCCCTACTGTGACAGATTTTCCAAACAAAAATACCTGGGGCAGCAGTTTAGCAAAATATGCCTTCAGTGGCACTCAACAAATGGAGTTTTCCTAAGCACAATTCTGTAAAACAAAACAAAACAAGCAAAACAAAACAAAAATACCAAGAATTTTCTTTTCTTATTTTAAAGATGTGGAGTACAATTCAGGATTAGGTATACAAGTGATCATTGCACAGGTGGAGTTTGGGCATATACCAAGAATTTTAAAATGCTGTAATCCCAGCACTTTGGGAGACTGAGGAGGAAGGATTGCTTGAGCCCAGGAGTTCAAGACCAGCCTGGGCAACATAACAAGACCTTGTCTCTACAAAGCAATTAAAAAATTAGCCAGGTATGGTGGCATGTGCCTACAGAACCAGCTACTCAGGAGTGGATTGCCTGAGGCAGAAGGATTGCCTCAGCCCAGGGATGTGAGGCTGCAGTGAGCTGTGATTGTGCCACTGTACTCTAGCATGGGCAACAGAGTAAACTCCAATCGAATAAAAAAAAAAAAAGAAATTTTAAATGCCGGGCAGCACACTAGATGTGATTACTTATCATCTGTAAGCCCAAGACTCACAAATTCCTATCCATATTCCAAATCTCTCCTCCAAACTCCTGACCCAAACACCTACTCATCATCTCCACATGGATGTCTCAAAAGCCCCTCAACTCTAAGACTTGCATCAAAGACCAAACCCATCTTTCTCTAATCCGATACCCTCTAGTGTTCCTCACTGCAGCTATCCAAGTTAAAAAAACAACAAACTTGAGGTCAAAGTCAACCTCGACTCTCCCTTTCTGTATCCGCTCTACTGAATGTGTCCGTCCACCCGTCACTGCGTCCCGTTGATCTGGCTTCCTAAATCTCTCTCCCATCCATCCGCACCACCACCCCACCCCATCCTCCCCTCTGGCACTGGGTCTTGCCTGGGCTTTAGCAGCAGATTCCTCAACCATCATTCTGAGTCTACTTTGACTCCCTCTGACTTTGTTATCTACACTATGACCAGAATGATATTCTTGATCTATAGATGAAAGGCAGTATTCTCCTTGCCTAAAAACCTTCTTGCTTGTTACGACCTGAATTGTGTGTCTCCCAAAATGCATATGTTGAAGCTCAAACCTTAGAATGTGACTATTCTTAGCAATAGGACCTTTAGAGAAGTCATTAAACGAGTCCTAAAGGTGGGGCCCGCCTCCAATATGACCAATGTCCTTATGAGAGAAGAGACACCAAGGATGTGAGTACACAGAGATAAAGCCCCATGAGGACACAGCAAGAAGGGGAATACCTGCGAGCCAAGGAAAGAGGCCTCAGGAGAAACCAACCTGCCAGCACCTTGATCTTGGACACTTCCGGCCTCCAGAACTGTGGGACAGCCCATTCCTGTTGTTTAGGCCATTTCAGTCTGTGGTATTTTGCAACGGCAGCCCTAGCAAACTCATACAGATGGCCACCTCCCTCTAGGATAAAGACCAATGCCCCAAATTGACTGAAAAGGTTCTGCATGGGGCCAGAATTCCCAGAGTCCTCTCTCTCTCAACACAACACTTAACTCTCTGAGAATTGATCATACTTAGTCTTCTTTCAATTCCTCATCAGTGACATTTTTTTTTTTAATTTTAAAGTTGTGGGGTACAATTCAGGGTTAGATGTACAAACGATTATGCAGGTACCCTTGTTGATAAAGTGTGCACCTCCCTCCCTTAGCAGTTTCCCTCAACTGCCAACCCCACCCTCCACACCCCCGCAGTTTCTGACTACTGCCAATCCCTTTCTTACTGCTATTATGATAATTGTTCAAGGTCTGCTTATGAGTGAGAACATATGGTACTCTGTTCTTTGTTTCTGTGATACATCACTGAATATGATACACTCTAAATGCATCCAAGTCGCTACAAAGTCCATATGTTTGTTCTTCTTTATGGCTGCATAATACTCCATTGTGTATATGTACCACGTTTTTTAAATCCAGTCCAGCTTCAATGGGCAGTATGGTTGGTTCCATGTTTTTGCTATTGTTACTAGAGCTACAACAAACATAGGTGTGCAGGTATATTTTTGGTAGAATGATGACATGATTTTGTGGGAGATTTGTCTACCTGAAATGCTTAATCTCTCTCCACCCCACTAGTCAAAACCTACTCAGCCGTCAGGTATCAGCTTTCCATTCCTTCCTCAGAGAAGCCTTTCCTGACCCCCACCTCCCCAGCTTAAGTCAAGCTCTGTTGCTCCACATTCTCAAGGATGCATG
Source organism: Carlito syrichta (assembly GCF_000164805.1). Classification (NCBI taxonomy): domain Eukaryota; kingdom Metazoa; phylum Chordata; class Mammalia; order Primates; family Tarsiidae; genus Carlito; species Carlito syrichta. Next base: position 53,176 of record NW_007255969.1, on the reverse strand, counting down.
TTCCTTTCTTTCAGATCACTTATCTTAGTTTGTCATAAGACACTTGTTTTATGACTATTTGGTTGTCTGTTTCCTGTTGGACACCATAAAAGCAGGAATCATGTAAGTTCTTGCTCAAAGTATGGGGCACAGCATGTGCTTCAGGTAGGAGAGTGACAACTGCTTATTGAATGAGTCAGTGATGTATAAAGATACCGGCTTTGTGCTCAAGGGCTGGCAGACAAGTGTCTACCCAAAGAAGTCTAGCAGCTGTTATGGGGGTTATGACCAGGAAGACCCCTGAGTCTAAGCTGATGTTGCAGTGGCTACTCCAACCCGCTGCAGCTCGTAGCCTTGAGCTTCACAATCAGCCTTAGGAAAGCAAGGGGTGGGGTACCTACCCTCCTCGGCAATTCATTGTCATAAGGATGAGATACTTTTCTTTTTTGTTGCTTATTTTTGGTTTTGCTTTTTTTTGTGTGTGTTGGAGTCTCACTCTGTTGTCCAGGCTGGAGGGCAGTGGCACATTCACAGCTACCACAGCCTCAACCTGCTGGGCTCCGGCGATCCTTCCGCCTCAGCCTTCCAAGGAGCTAGAACTACAGATATGTGCCACCACGTCCAGCTAATTCTTTGATTTATTGTAGAAATGAGTTCTCACCAAGTTGCCCAGGTTGATCTCAAACCCAAGGGCTCAGGCAGTCCTCTCACCTCAGACTCCCAAACTACTGGGATTATAGGCATGAGCCACCGTGCCCAGCCAATACTTTTCTCTTAAAAGTGTCCCTACTGACGGTTAGATGTGGTCAGAATAAACGTAGCTATCAAGTTTTTCCTTGTAACAAGCTGTACTAAAAATTATGTCAGTTAAACAATCTACATGAACTACAGAGCCACATTTCTTCATCTATAATGGTTCCACTGGAAGTCTTTTTTCCACTCAATGCTTTTAATCCGTGTCTCAACAACTTTTTTAACAAACACAACACCACACTACAAGAGGGAAAACTATAATAGGCACGGGCTTTCTACCTACCTGAATATCATCAAATCAGTTTACTGATTCCATTACAAAAAAGAACCCTAAATGTATCCTATTATACCAGTTTTCACAATGTATTAAAAAGTACACACCTACACCACTACAAGGAATTGTAATTGCATTCCGTTAAGTTAATCTGAAATAGCAATTAAAATCTAGAAACTGAGTACAATAAAGTTAATAAGCCCTACTTATTAGAAGACGTTTTAGACAAACTAATTATCTCAGACCAACGATATTGGTTTCCTGTGGCTCCTGTCACAAATTGCTACAAACTTGGTGGCTTGATACAACAGAATTTAGTCTCTCACTTTATTTGGGTCCTCTAGAGAAACAGAATAGATATATACAGATATAGATATGGATATAAAAGTCTAGCAGGCAATTTATTATAAGGAATTGGCACCAACAATTATGGAAGGTGAGAAATCTCAGGATCTGTCATCTGTAAGCCGATGACTCAGGAAAGCCAGGGGTATAAATTTGAGTTCAAAAGCCTGAGAGCCAGGGGCCCCAGTGGCATAAATCGGAATTCAAGTACATGAGAAGATTGATGTCTCAGTTCAAGCAGTCAGGCAGTGAAGGAAATTCAATCTTCCTCGGCCTTCTTAGTCCAGCCAGGCTCTGGATGGGTTGAATGAGCCCACTCACACTGGGGAGGGTCATCAGCTTGACTCAGACAATCCACTCAGATGCTATGGTCTTCCAGAAACACCCCCACAGAGGCACCTAAAAATAATGTCTAGCCAGATAGCTGAGTACCCCATGACGCAGTCAAGGCGACACACAAAATTAACCGTCACACTCACAGCTCGGGAAGCCAGAAGGCTGAACTCAAGGAGCTGGCAGGGCCATGCTCCCTCCAGAGGCTCCAGGGGAAAACCATGCCTAGCCTTTCCCAGTTTCTGGTGGCTGCAGATGGTCCTCAGCTCACGGCCACATCACTCTAATCCCTGTCTTGGTCTTCACCTCGCCTTCTCTTTTGTGCATCTGTCTCCTCTCCCTCTGTCTCTCCTAGAAGGGTGTATGTAATAGTACTTAGGGTCTACCCAGGTACTTCAGGATAAGCAACTTCTCTTAAGATCCTTAACTTGGTCACTTTTTCTTTTTTTGGTTACATAAACATTTACTCATTTATTATATAAAGTAATATTCACAGGTTCTGAAGATCAGGAAATGAATATATCTTTGGGAGGACCTTTTTTCTGCTAGCCATACCAACCCTACTACCAATAACAACCAGAAAAACTCAACAAAACATTAGACAAGAAACAAAACATTTAAAAATCTGTTTGAAGACATCAGAGAGCTGCCAAGAACCTAAGTCCTTGCATTGACCTAAGTATTCAATACCATGATGAAAAGGTTAGTACAAAGAGATGAGTCCAGGTTTGGGGGTCACGTTTTCCTTTGTGGCATTTACTGATTTGCAAGCAGCTGCTAAGAGTTCAGGGGGCACAAAGGTAGAAAGGCCTGAAAAATAAATACTCCAGGCCTGAGTACATAAATACTCCAAACTTCGGGTGGAGACCCTTAATAAGACTAACCACAGAAATAAGGACATGCTGGAAAGAGGCAGCCCTCACAAAGACTGACACTCAGCTCAGAAATTATTCAAGTGAAAGAAAAACCAAAGAGTGAGAGATTTACAGTTCATGTATCCAGGTAAAGGCTCATGTCCAGAATACATAAAAATGTCTTTGAAATCTGTACGGAAAAGACAATCCAATAGGAAAATAATCCAGAGTTTTAAATAAGTAACTTCACAAAAGAGGTTATTCAGGTAGCCAATAAGCATATGGAGATATGCTCAACCTCAAAAGTCATCAAGGAAATAGAAAATAAAACAAACTACACCCAGACAAGCATGACTAAAATTTTAAAAGACCTAGAATATCAAGGTTGGCACAGATCTGAGGCAATGAGAACTCTTGTTCACCTTTGGTTGGAAAGTGTAAACTGGTGTAACCATTTTAGAAAATTGTTTGGTAGTACCAAACATGCATGTGTCCTATGCCCAAACAATTCCAATTCCAGGTATATAATCAATTGAAATCAAACAAGTGCTCAAAAGGACACATGGGGAATATTTACCACAATGCTACTCATAATAGCAAAGACTGTAAAATAAGTTATCGGTAATTCATCTAAGCATAGGGATGATGTGGATTGTCTCTGTTTCCACAAAATTCATCAGGACAGGCTTTTGAGGATGTCTTATATACACTGTAATTCCATCTACAGTTTGGCTACTTAAGTAATTGAAATGCAACAGAGTCTGATGATTCTTGTTTTCTCTTTTTAAAATTTATCTATAGGAATAAAGAATGCAGCCTGAATCCCTTCACCATGCCATAAAGAGAAAGACATTTATAAAGTATCACTTTATAGTGAAGTGACGCCTCTTTGTCTCTTCTGTAAAGCTTACTGCCACCCAAGACAAGCCTAGCATTAATGCCTTTCTGTTCCAAAATGAAATTAATCAAAATATTAGGGCTATGATCTGAAGTAGTTTATTGTTTAGTAATTGCTTTAAAAGCACAAAAAAGTAGCCAGGCTCGGTGGCTCAGCCTGTAATCCCGCGCCTTTGGGAGGCTGAGGTGAGTGGATTTCCTGAGCCTGCGGGTTCGAGACCCGCCTGGGCGGTGAGACCTCATCTCTACAATAAATAAATTTTTAAAAAAATTAGCCGGGCGTGGTAGTGCATGCCTGTAATTCCGGCTACTCAGAAGGCTGAGGCGGAAGGATCGCCGGGGCCCAGCAGGTTGAGGCTGCGGTGGTCGGGAGTAGCCACTGTACTCCAGTCTGGGCGACAGAGTGAGACTCCAGCTCAAAAAATAAAAAAAATAAAAGCACAAAAAGTTGAAAATAAAACTTGAAATATTTTTTAAAACTGTAAAGCATGTAAACTGTTCTTCAACAGCAGAAGTGATAAACAGTGATAGATTTATACTACATAACAATGTAAATCAATAAATGACCACTACCCATAATCACGTGGCTGAATCTCACAGACATCTTGCTTAGCAGAAGAAGCCAGATACAGAAAACACATGCTATATGATTCTCCCTATGTAGAATTCAGAAACAGGCAAACTAATCTATCATGTTAGAAGTTTGGCGTGATTTGGGGAAGAAGCCACATAGCGACCAGGAGGGTGGCTTCTGAAATGTTGGCAGCATTCAATTTCCTAATTGGGGTGGTAGTTACGAGAGTGTGTTCACTTTGTGATTCATCGATCTTGTGATTGTGATTTGTGCACTTTTCAGATAGTATATTTTAACTAAAAAGTTAAAAGAAAAACAGCTATGATAGCTAGCACGGTGGCTGACATCTATAATCCCAGCTACTCAGGAGGCTGAGGCAGGAGGATCACTTGAGGCCAGAAATTCAAGCAACCTGGGCAACGAAGCAAGACCCATCTCTAAAAAGAATTTTTTTAATTGGAAAATATAGTTTATTTAGAAAGAAAATTAGAGAGAGAGAAGAGAAAGAAGATAGAGATTCATCTCCCCAAGAAAGGGGAGGGGGCCAAAGCTAAGAAACATGGCGGCGGTAGATCAGGGAGCAACACGTCTATCAAGACGCTTTTCCACCACTCAAAACAGTTTTTGAATTCGTCCATTTCGATGGCTGTTAGTGCTTCTGCCGTTTTTGCCTCACGTCTCTCACATCCGCAAAATATTTCCCTTTGAGGATTTTTTTCAACCAGGGAAACGAAAAAACAGTCACCAAGGGTCAGATTGGGTGAATAAGCAAGGTGGGGCACGGGGCTCATGCTGCTTTTGGTCAAAAACTGCTGAACACTCGACACAGTGTGGGCAGGTGTGTTGTCATGGTGGAAGAACCAGTCACTGTTTGCCACAACTTGAGATACTGCTTTCGCCATCTTCACGCAAACTTCTCAAAACTGCCAGATAAAAACCGATGGGTTCCTAGAATGTTTAATGTAATGAGGAAGCCTGTACCTACAACTCTGTACTCACCAGAGTTAGCACATACGGCAAAGCAAAGATTCCTGCCTTTATGGAACTTGCATTCGACATGATTCCACCCACTTATATGAAAGGCCCAGCAAAGGCAACTATGCAGAGACAGAAATTAGATCAGTAGTTGATAAGGCTAGGAGAATGACTGCTAATGGGTACCGATTCCTTTTCTTTTTGCTTTTATTTGAGTCAAAGTCTCACGCTGGTACTCAGGTTAGAGTGCAATGGCATGCTTATGGCCACCACAGCCTTGACCTGCTGAGCTCAGGAGCTCCTTCCTCCTCAGCCTCCTGAGTAGCTGGGACTACAGACACACGCCATATTATGTCTGGTTAATTTGATTTTTGATTTATTGTAGAGACGAGGTCTCACCAAGCTGCCCAAGCTGGTCTCAAAACCCTGGACTCAGGCAGTCCTCTCACCTCTTCCGCCCAAAGTGCTGTAATTACTTACAGGTATAAGCCACCGCATTCAGTCAGATACAGATTTCTTTTAGAGGTGATAAAGAGACTCTAACATTGATTGTGATGACGTTATACAACTCTGAATACCAAAAGCCATTGAATTATACACTTTAAATAGGTGAATGCTATGGTATGTGAACTATAGCTCAATAAAGCTGTTGTCTTAAAAAGAAAAAAATAAAGTCGGGCTCTGTGGCTCAGGCTGTAATCCCGCGCCTTTGGGAGGCTGAGGTGAGTGGACTGCCTGAGCCC